>NW_027455869.1:0-300000 GCF_040206685.1 Ascaphus truei
TCAAGCCACTTGGCTGCCAGAATGCCCTGCTTCAGCACAGACCAGAAAGGCATTGTGATAAGCGTATCCCCGGTATAGTCAGGGGTTAATGGGAGTCGTCCCCGTCCCCCCAGTATACGGCCAGAACCATGGACCCCGGTTACTTGTGGTTCGGACTGTCTCCAACCAGCCATTAATGTTGTGAGAGTGAAATTATGTCTAAGTCCAGCTTTGGTACATTAGAAGCAACTCTGAAACTTAACCTAAGCGTTTTTCGAAGCTACTTTTTGGCTAACTTCTTATAGGAAGGTCTAGGAGCTCTGAAAATGAACGTGCGCGTCTTTCTACTCTTCCCGAGGGACTTAGAAGAATTTTGTGTTATTTTTTATTAAATGTGTATAAGGGTATATATATAAATATATTTTATGCACTGTATATGAGCTGGCGATTTCTAAGTCTGTGGTTCCGAGAGGGGTAACCAGGCTCACTAATAAAGGTCAAGCCACTTGGCTGCCAGAATGCCTGCTTCAGCACAGACCAGAAAGGCATTGTGATAAGCGTATCCCCGGTATAGTCAGGGGTTAATGGGAGTCGTCCCCGTCCCCCCAGTATACGGCCAGAACCATGGACCCGGTACTTGTGGTTCGGACTTTCTCCAACCAGCCATAATGTTGTGAGAGTGAAATTATGTCTAAGTCCAGCTTTGGTACATAAGAGCAACTCTGAAACTTAACCTAAGCGTTTTTCGAAGCTACTTTTTGGCTAACTTCTTATAGGAAGGTCTAGGAGCTCTGAAAATGAACGTGCGCGTCTTTCACTCTTCCCGAGGGACTTAGAAGAATTTTGTGATATTTTTTATTAAATGGTGTATAAGGGTATATATATAAATATATTTTATGCACTGTATATGAGCTGGCGATTCTAAGTCTGTGGTTCCGAGAGGGGGTAACCAGGCTCACTAATAAAAGGTCAAGCCACTTGGCTGCCAGAATGCCCTGCTTCAGCACAGACCAGAAAGGCATTGTGATAAGCGTATCCCTGTATAGTCAGGGGTTAATGGGAGTCGTCCCCGTCCCCCCAGTATACGGCCAGAACCATGGACCCGGTACTTGTGGTTCGGACTCTCTCCAACCAGCCATAATGTTGTGAGAGTGAAATTATGTCTAAGTCCAGCTTTGGTACATTAGAAGCAACTCTGAAACTTAACCTAAGCGTTTTTCGAAGCTACTTTTTGGCTAACTTCTTATAGGAAGGTCTAGGAGCTCTGAAAATGAACGTGCGCGTCTTTCACTCTTCCCGAGGGACTTAGAAGAATTTTGTGATATTTTTTATTAAAATGGTGTATAAGGGTATATATATAAATATATTTTATGCACTGTATATGAGCTGGCGACTTCTAAGTCTGTGGTTCCGAGAGGGGGTAACCAGGCTCACTAATAAAGGTCAAGCCACTTGGCTGCCAGAATGCCCTGCTTCAGCACAGACCAGAAAGGCATTGTGATAAGCGTATCCCCGGTATAGTCAGGGGTTAATGGGAGTCGTCCCCGTCCCCCCAGTATACGGCCAGAACCATGGACCCGGTACTTGTGGTTCGGACTGTCTCCAACCAGCCATAATGTTGTGAGAGTGAAATTATGTCTAAGTCCAGCTTTGGTACATTAGAAGCAACTCTGAAACTTAACCTAAGCGTTTTTCGAAGCTACTTTTTGGCTAACTTCTTATAGGAAGGTCTAGGAGCTCTGAAAATGAACGTGCGCGTCTTTCACTCTTCCCGAGGGACTTAGAAGAATTTTGTGATATTTTTTATTAAAATGGTGTATAAGGGTATATATATAAATATATTTTATGCACTGTATATGAGCTGGCGATTTCTAAGTCTGTGGTTCCGAGAGGGGGTAACCAGGCTCACTAATAAAGGTCAAGCCACTTGGCTGCCAGAATGCCCTGCTTCAGCACAGACCAGAAAGGCATTGTGATAAGCGTATCCCCGGTATAGTCAGGGGTTAATGGGAGTCGTCCCCGTCCCCCCAGTATACGGCCAGAACCATGGACCCGGTACTTGTGGTTCGGACTCTCTCCAACCAGCCATAATGTTGTGAGAGTGAAATTATGTCTAAGTCCAGCTTTGGTACATTAGAAGCAACTCTGAAACTTAACCTAAGCGTTTTTCGAAGCTACTTTTTGGCTAACTTCTTATAGGAAGGTCTAGGAGCTCTGAAAATGAACGTGCGCGTCTTTCACTCTTCCCGAGGGACTTAGAAGAATTTTGTGATATTTTTTATTAAAATGGTGTATAAGGGTATATATATAAATATATTTTATGCACTCTATATGAGCTGGCGATTTCTAAGTCTGTGGTTCCGAGAGGGGGTAACCAGGCTCACTAATAAAGGTCAAGCCACTTGGCTGCCAGAATGCCCTGCTTCAGCACAGACCAGAAAGGCATTGTGATAAGCGTATCCCCGGTATAGTCAGGGGTTAATGGGAGTCGTCCCCGTCCCCCCAGTATACGGCCAGAACCATGGACCCGGTACTTGTGGTTCGGACTTTCTCCAACCAGCCATAATGTTGTGAGAGTGAAATTATGTCTAAGTCCAGCTTTGGTACATTAGAAGCAACTCTGAAACTTAACCTAAGCGTTTTTCGAAGCTACTTTTTGGCTAACTTCTTATAGGAAGGTCTAGGAGCTCTGAAAATGAACGTGCGCGTCTTTCACTCTTCCCGAGGGACTTAGAAGAATTTTGTGATATTTTTTATTAAAATGGTGTATAAGGGTATATATATAAATATATTTTATGCACTCTATATGAGCTGGCGATTTCTAAGTCTGTGGTTCCGAGAGGGGGTAACCAGGCTCACTAATAAAGGTCAAGCCACTTGGCTGCCAGAATGCCCTGCTTCAGCACAGACCAGAAAGGCATTGTGATAAGCGTATCCCCGGTATAGTCAGGGGTTAATGGGAGTCGTCCCCGTCCCCCCAGTATACGGCCAGAACCATGGACCCGGTACTTGTGGTTCGGACTTTCTCCAACCAGCCATAATGTTGTGAGAGTGAAATTATGTCTAAGTCCAGCTTTGGTACATTAGAAGCAACTCTGAAACTTAACCTAAGCGTTTTTCGAAGCTACTTTTTGGCTAACTTCTTATAGGAAGGTCTAGGAGCTCTGAAAATGAACGTGCGCGTCTTTCACTCTTCCCGAGGGACTTAGAAGAATTTTGTGATATTTTTTATTAAATGGTGTATAAGGGTATATATATAAATATATTTTATGCACTGTATATGAGCTGGCGATTTCTAAGTCTGTGGTTCCGAGAGGGGGTAACCAGGCTCACTAATAAAGGTCAAGCCACTTGGCTGCCAGAATGCCCTGCTTCAGCACAGACCAGAAAGGAATTGTGATAAGCGTATCCCCTGTATAGTCAGGGGTTAATGGGAGTCGTCCCCGTCCCCCCAGTATACGGCCAGAACCATGGACCCGGTACTTGTGGTTCGGACTCTCTCCAACCAGCCATAATGTTGTGAGAGTGAAATTATGTCTAAGTCCAGCTTTGGTACATTAGAAGCAACTCTGAAACTTAACCTAAGCGTTTTTCGAAGCTACTTTTTGGCTAACTTCTTATAGGAAGGTCTAGGAGCTCTGAAAATGAACGTGCGCGTCTTTCACTCTTCCCGAGGGACTTAGAAGAATTTTGTGATATTTTTTATTAAATGGTGTATAAGGGTATATATATAAATATATTTTATGCACTGTATATGAGCTGGCGATTTCTAAGTCTGTGGTTCCGAGAGGGGGTAACCAGGCTCACTAATAAAGGTCAAGCCACTTGGCTGCCAGAATGCCCTGCTTCAGCACAGACCAGAAAGGCATTGTGATAAGCGTATCCCCGGTATAGTCAGGGGTTAATGGGAGTCGTCCCCGTCCCCCCAGTATACGGCCAGAACCATGGACCCGGTACTTGTGGTTCGGACTCTCTCCAACCAGCCATAATGTTGTGAGAGTGAAATTATGTCTAAGTCCAGCTTTGGTACATTAGAAGCAACTCTGAAACTTAACCTAAGCGTTTTTCGAAGCTACTTTTTGGCTAACTTCTTATAGGAAGGTCTAGGAGCTCTGAAAATGAACGTGCGCGTCTTTCACTCTTCCCGAGGGACTTAGAAGAATTTTGTGATATTTTTTATTAAAATGGTGTATAAGGGTATATATATAAATATATTTTATGCACTGTATATGAGCTGGCGACTTCTAAGTCTGTGGTTCCGAGAGGGGGTAACCAGGCTCACTAATAAAGGTCAAGCCACTTGGCTGCCAGAATGCCCTGCTTCAGCACAGACCAGAAAGGCATTGTGATAAGCGTATCCCCGGTATAGTCAGGGGTTAATGGGAGTCGTCCCCGTCCCCCCAGTATACGGCCAGAACCATGGACCCGGTACTTGTGGTTCGGACTGTCTCCAACCAGCCATAATGTTGTGAGAGTGAAATTATGTCTAAGTCCAGCTTTGGTACATTAGAAGCAACTCTGAAACTTAACCTAAGCGTTTTTCGAAGCTACTTTTTGGCTAACTTCTTATAGGAAGGTCTAGGAGCTCTGAAAATGAACGTGCGCGTCTTTCACTCTTCCCGAGGGACTTAGAAGAATTTTGTGATATTTTTTATAAAAATGGTGTATAAGGGTATATATATATAAATATATTTTATGCACTGTATATGAGCTGGCGATTTCTAAGTCTGTGGTTCCGAGAGGGGGTAATCAGGCTCACTAGTAAAGGTCAAGCCACTTGGCTGCCAGAATTCCCTCCTTCAGCACAGACCAGAAAGGCATTGTGATAAGCGTATCCCCGGTATAGTCAGGGGTTAATGGGAGTCGTCCCCGTCCCCCCAGTATACGGCCAGAACCATGGACCCGGTACTTGTGGTTCGGACTGTCTCCAACCAGCCATAATGTTGTGAGAGTGAAATTATGTCTAAGTCCAGCTTTGGTACATTAGAAGCAACTCTGAAACTTAACCTAAGCGTTTTTCGAAGCTACTTTTTGGCTAACTTCTTATAGGAAGGTCTAGGAGCTCTGAAAATGAACGTGCGCGTCTTTCACTCTTCCCGAGGGACTTAGAAGAATTTTGTGATATTTTTTATTAAAATGGTGTATAAGGGTATATATATAAATATATTTTATGCACTGTATATGAGCTGGCGATTTCTAAGTCTGTGGTTCCGAGAGGGGGTAACCAGGCTCACTAATAAAGGTCAAGCCACTTGGCTGCCAGAATGCCCTGCTTCAGCACAGACCAGAAAGGCATTGTGATAAGCGTATCCCCGGTATAGTCAGGGGTTAATGGGAGTCGTCCCCGTCCCCCCAGTATACGGCCAGAACCATGGACCCGGTACTTGTGGTTCGGACTCTCTCCAACCAGCCATAATGTTGTGAGAGTGAAATTATGTCTAAGTCCAGCTTTGGTACATTAGAAGCAACTCTGAAACTTAACCTAAGCGTTTTTCGAAGCTACTTTTTGGCTAACTTCTTATAGGAAGGTCTAGGAGCTCTGAAAATGAACGTGCGCGTCTTTCACTCTTCCCGAGGGACTTAGAAGAATTTTGTGATATTTTTTATTAAAATGGTGTATAAGGGTATATATATAAATATATTTTATGCACTGTATATGAGCTGGCGATTTCTAAGTCTGTGGTTCCGAGAGGGGGTAACCAGGCTCACTAATAAAGGTCAAGCCACTTGGCTGCCAGAATGCCCTGCTTCAGCACAGACCAGAAAGGCATTGTGATAAGCGTATCCCCGGTATAGTCAGGGGTTAATGGGAGTCGTCCCCGTCCCCCCAGTATACGGCCAGAACCATGGACCCGGTACTTGTGGTTCGGACTGTCTCCAACCAGCCATAATGTTGTGAGAGTGAAATTATGTCTAAGTCCAGCTTTGGTACATTAGAAGCAACTCTGAAACTTAACCTAAGCGTTTTTCGAAGCTACTTTTTGGCTAACTTCTTATAGGAAGGTCTAGGAGCTCTGAAAATGAACGTGCGCGTCTTTCACTCTTCCCGAGGGACTTAGAAGAATTTTGTGATATTTTTTATTAAAATGGTGTATAAGGGTATATATATAAATATATTTTATGCACTCTATATGAGCTGGCGATTTCTAAGTCTGTGGTTCCGAGAGGGGGTAACCAGGCTCACTAATAAAGGTCAAGCCACTTGGCTGCCAGAATGCCCTGCTTCAGCACAGACCAGAAAGGCATTGTGATAAGCGTATCCCCGGTATAGTCAGGGGTTAATGGGAGTCGTCCCCGTCCCCCCAGTATACGGCCAGAACCATGGACCCGGTACTTGTGGTTCGGACTGTCTCCAACCAGCCATAATGTTGTGAGAGTGAAATTATGTCTAAGTCCAGCTTTGGTACATTAGAAGCAACTCTGAAACTTAACCTAAGCGTTTTTCGAAGCTACTTTTTGGCTAACTTCTTATAGGAAGGTCTAGGAGCTCTGAAAATGAACGTGCGCGTCTTTCACTCTTCCCGAGGGACTTAGAAGAATTTTGTGATATTTTTTATAAAAATGGTGTATAAGGGTATATATATATAAATATATTTTATGCACTGTATATGAGCTGGCGATTTCTAAGTCTGTGGTTCCGAGAGGGGGTAATCAGGCTCACTAGTAAAGGTCAAGCCACTTGGCTGCCAGAATTCCCTCCTTCAGCACAGACCAGAAAGGCATTGTGATAAGCGTATCCCCGGTATAGTCAGGGGTTAATGGGAGTCGTCCCCGTCCCCCCAGTATACGGCCAGAACCATGGACCCGGTACTTGTGGTTCGGACTGTCTCCAACCAGCCATAATGTTGTGAGAGTGAAATTATGTCTAAGTCCAGCTTTGGTACATTAGAAGCAACTCTGAAACTTAACCTAAGCGTTTTTCGAAGCTACTTTTTGGCTAACTTCTTATAGGAAGGTCTAGGAGCTCTGAAAATGAACGTGCGCGTCTTTCACTCTTCCCGAGGGACTTAGAAGAATTTTGTGATATTTTTTATTAAAATGGTGTATAAGGGTATATATATAAATATATTTTATGCACTGTATATGAGCTGGCGATTTCTAAGTCTGTGGTTCCGAGAGGGGGTAACCAGGCTCACTAATAAAGGTCAAGCCACTTGGCTGCCAGAATGCCCTGCTTCAGCACAGACCAGAAAGGCATTGTGATAAGCGTATCCCCGGTATAGTCAGGGGTTAATGGGAGTCGTCCCCGTCCCCCCAGTATACGGCCAGAACCATGGACCCGGTACTTGTGGTTCGGACTCTCTCCAACCAGCCATAATGTTGTGAGAGTGAAATTATGTCTAAGTCCAGCTTTGGTACATTAGAAGCAACTCTGAAACTTAACCTAAGCGTTTTTCGAAGCTACTTTTTGGCTAACTTCTTATAGGAAGGTCTAGGAGCTCTGAAAATGAACGTGCGCGTCTTTCACTCTTCCCGAGGGACTTAGAAGAATTTTGTGATATTTTTTATTAAAATGGTGTATAAGGGTATATATATAAATATATTTTATGCACTGTATATGAGCTGGCGATTTCTAAGTCTGTGGTTCCGAGAGGGGGTAACCAGGCTCACTAATAAAGGTCAAGCCACTTGGCTGCCAGAATGCCCTGCTTCAGCACAGACCAGAAAGGCATTGTGATAAGCGTATCCCCGGTATAGTCAGGGGTTAATGGGAGTCGTCCCCGTCCCCCCAGTATACGGCCAGAACCATGGACCCGGTACTTGTGGTTCGGACTGTCTCCAACCAGCCATAATGTTGTGAGAGTGAAATTATGTCTAAGTCCAGCTTTGGTACATTAGAAGCAACTCTGAAACTTAACCTAAGCGTTTTTCGAAGCTACTTTTTGGCTAACTTCTTATAGGAAGGTCTAGGAGCTCTGAAAATGAACGTGCGCGTCTTTCACTCTTCCCGAGGGACTTAGAAGAATTTTGTGATATTTTTTATTAAAATGGTGTATAAGGGTATATATATAAATATATTTTATGCACTCTATATGAGCTGGCGATTTCTAAGTCTGTGGTTCCGAGAGGGGGTAACCAGGCTCACTAATAAAGGTCAAGCCACTTGGCTGCCAGAATGCCCTGCTTCAGCACAGACCAGAAAGGCATTGTGATAAGCGTATCCCCGGTATAGTCAGGGGTTAATGGGAGTCGTCCCCGTCCCCCCAGTATACGGCCAGAACCATGGACCCGGTACTTGTGGTTCGGACTGTCTCCAACCAGCCATAATGTTGTGAGAGTGAAATTATGTCTAAGTCCAGCTTTGGTACATTAGAAGCAACTCTGAAACTTAACCTAAGCGTTTTTCGAAGCTACTTTTTGGCTAACTTCTTATAGGAAGGTCTAGGAGCTCTGAAAATGAACGTGCGCGTCTTTCACTCTTCCCGAGGGACTTAGAAGAATTTTGTGATATTTTTTATTAAATGGTGTATAAGGGTATATATATAAATATATTTTATGCACTGTATATGAGCTGGCGATTTCTAAGTCTGTGGTTCCGAGAGGGGGTAACCAGGCTCACTAATAAAGGTCAAGCCACTTGGCTGCCAGAATGCCCTGCTTCAGCACAGACCAGAAAGGAATTGTGATAAGCGTATCCCCTGTATAGTCAGGGGTTAATGGGAGTCGTCCCCGTCCCCCCAGTATACGGCCAGAACCATGGACCCGGTACTTGTGGTTCGGACTCTCTCCAACCAGCCATAATGTTGTGAGAGTGAAATTATGTCTAAGTCCAGCTTTGGTACATTAGAAGCAACTCTGAAACTTAACCTAAGCGTTTTTCGAAGCTACTTTTTGGCTAACTTCTTATAGGAAGGTCTAGGAGCTCTGAAAATGAACGTGCGCGTCTTTCACTCTTCCCGAGGGACTTAGAAGAATTTTGTGATATTTTTTATTAAAATGGTGTATAAGGGTATATATATAAATATATTTTATGCACTGTATATGAGCTGGCGATTTCTAAGTCTGTGGTTCCGAGAGGGGGTAACCAGGCTCACTAATAAAGGTCAAGCCACTTGGCTGCCAGAATGCCCTGCTTCAGCACAGACCAGAAAGGCATTGTGATAAGCGTATCCCCGGTATAGTCAGGGGTTAATGGGAGTCGTCCCCGTCCCCCCAGTATACGGCCAGAACCATGGACCCGGTACTTGTGGTTCGGACTGTCTCCAACCAGCCATAATGTTGTGAGAGTGAAATTATGTCTAAGTCCAGCTTTGGTACATTAGAAGCAACTCTGAAACTTAACCTAAGCGTTTTTCGAAGCTACTTTTTGGCTAACTTCTTATAGGAAGGTCTAGGAGCTCTGAAAATGAACGTGCGCGTCTTTCACTCTTCCCGAGGGACTTAGAAGAATTTTGTGATATTTTTTATTAAAATGGTGTATAAGGGTATATATATAAATATATTTTATGCACTGTATATGAGCTGGCGATTTCTAAGTCTGTGGTTCCGAGAGGGGGTAACCAGGCTCACTAATAAAGGTCAAGCCACTTGGCTGCCAGAATGCCCTGCTTCAGCACAGACCAGAAAGGCATTGTGATAAGCGTATCCCCGGTATAGTCAGGGGTTAATGGGAGTCGTCCCCGTCCCCCCAGTATACGGCCAGAACCATGGACCCGGTACTTGTGGTTCGGACTGTCTCCAACCAGCCATAATGTTGTGAGAGTGAAATTATGTCTAAGTCCAGCTTTGGTACATTAGAAGCAACTCTGAAACTTAACCTAAGCGTTTTTCGAAGCTACTTTTTGGCTAACTTCTTATAGGAAGGTCTAGGAGCTCTGAAAATGAACGTGCGCGTCTTTCACTCTTCCCGAGGGACTTAGAAGAATTTTGTGATATTTTTTATTAAAATGGTGTATAAGGGTATATATATAAATATATTTTATGCACTCTATATGAGCTGGCGATTTCTAAGTCTGTGGTTCCGAGAGGGGGTAACCAGGCTCACTAATAAAGGTCAAGCCACTTGGCTGCCAGAATGCCCTGCTTCAGCACAGACCAGAAAGGCATTGTGATAAGCGTATCCCCGGTATAGTCAGGGGTTAATGGGAGTCGTCCCCGTCCCCCCAGTATACGGCCAGAACCATGGACCCGGTACTTGTGGTTCGGACTGTCTCCAACCAGCCATAATGTTGTGAGAGTGAAATTATGTCTAAGTCCAGCTTTGGTACATTAGAAGCAACTCTGAAACTTAACCTAAGCGTTTTTCGAAGCTACTTTTTGGCTAACTTCTTATAGGAAGGTCTAGGAGCTCTGAAAATGAACGTGCGCGTCTTTCACTCTTCCCGAGGGACTTAGAAGAATTTTGTGATATTTTTTATTAAATGGTGTATAAGGGTATATATATAAATATATTTTATGCACTGTATATGAGCTGGCGATTTCTAAGTCTGTGGTTCCGAGAGGGGGTAACCAGGCTCACTAATAAAGGTCAAGCCACTTGGCTGCCAGAATGCCCTGCTTCAGCACAGACCAGAAAGGAATTGTGATAAGCGTATCCCCTGTATAGTCAGGGGTTAATGGGAGTCGTCCCCGTCCCCCCAGTATACGGCCAGAACCATGGACCCGGTACTTGTGGTTCGGACTCTCTCCAACCAGCCATAATGTTGTGAGAGTGAAATTATGTCTAAGTCCAGCTTTGGTACATTAGAAGCAACTCTGAAACTTAACCTAAGCGTTTTTCGAAGCTACTTTTTGGCTAACTTCTTATAGGAAGGTCTAGGAGCTCTGAAAATGAACGTGCGCGTCTTTCACTCTTCCCGAGGGACTTAGAAGAATTTTGTGATATTTTTTATTAAAATGGTGTATAAGGGTATATATATAAATATATTTTATGCACTGTATATGAGCTGGCGATTTCTAAGTCTGTGGTTCCGAGAGGGGGTAACCAGGCTCACTAATAAAGGTCAAGCCACTTGGCTGCCAGAATGCCCTGCTTCAGCACAGACCAGAAAGGCATTGTGATAAGCGTATCCCCGGTATAGTCAGGGGTTAATGGGAGTCGTCCCCGTCCCCCCAGTATACGGCCAGAACCATGGACCCGGTACTTGTGGTTCGGACTGTCTCCAACCAGCCATAATGTTGTGAGAGTGAAATTATGTCTAAGTCCAGCTTTGGTACATTAGAAGCAACTCTGAAACTTAACCTAAGCGTTTTTCGAAGCTACTTTTTGGCTAACTTCTTATAGGAAGGTCTAGGAGCTCTGAAAATGAACGTGCGCGTCTTTCACTCTTCCCGAGGGACTTAGAAGAATTTTGTGATATTTTTTATTAAAATGGTGTATAAGGGTATATATATAAATATATTTTATGCACTCTATATGAGCTGGCGATTTCTAAGTCTGTGGTTCCGAGAGGGGGTAACCAGGCTCACTAATAAAGGTCAAGCCACTTGGCTGCCAGAATGCCCTGCTTCAGCACAGACCAGAAAGGCATTGTGATAAGCGTATCCCCGGTATAGTCAGGGGTTAATGGGAGTCGTCCCCGTCCCCCCAGTATACGGCCAGAACCATGGACCCGGTACTTGTGGTTCGGACTGTCTCCAACCAGCCATAATGTTGTGAGAGTGAAATTATGTCTAAGTCCAGCTTTGGTACATTAGAAGCAACTCTGAAACTTAACCTAAGCGTTTTTCGAAGCTACTTTTTGGCTAACTTCTTATAGGAAGGTCTAGGAGCTCTGAAAATGAACGTGCGCGTCTTTCACTCTTCCCGAGGGACTTAGAAGAATTTTGTGATATTTTTTATAAAAATGGTGTATAAGGGTATATATATATAAATATATTTTATGCACTGTATATGAGCTGGCGATTTCTAAGTCTGTGGTTCCGAGAGGGGGTAATCAGGCTCACTAGTAAAGGTCAAGCCACTTGGCTGCCAGAATTCCCTCCTTCAGCACAGACCAGAAAGGCATTGTGATAAGCGTATCCCCGGTATAGTCAGGGGTTAATGGGAGTCGTCCCCGTCCCCCCAGTATACGGCCAGAACCATGGACCCGGTACTTGTGGTTCGGACTGTCTCCAACCAGCCATAATGTTGTGAGAGTGAAATTATGTCTAAGTCCAGCTTTGGTACATTAGAAGCAACTCTGAAACTTAACCTAAGCGTTTTTCGAAGCTACTTTTTGGCTAACTTCTTATAGGAAGGTCTAGGAGCTCTGAAAATGAACGTGCGCGTCTTTCACTCTTCCCGAGGGACTTAGAAGAATTTTGTGATATTTTTTATTAAAATGGTGTATAAGGGTATATATATAAATATATTTTATGCACTGTATATGAGCTGGCGATTTCTAAGTCTGTGGTTCCGAGAGGGGGTAACCAGGCTCACTAATAAAGGTCAAGCCACTTGGCTGCCAGAATGCCCTGCTTCAGCACAGACCAGAAAGGCATTGTGATAAGCGTATCCCCGGTATAGTCAGGGGTTAATGGGAGTCGTCCCCGTCCCCCCAGTATACGGCCAGAACCATGGACCCGGTACTTGTGGTTCGGACTCTCTCCAACCAGCCATAATGTTGTGAGAGTGAAATTATGTCTAAGTCCAGCTTTGGTACATTAGAAGCAACTCTGAAACTTAACCTAAGCGTTTTTCGAAGCTACTTTTTGGCTAACTTCTTATAGGAAGGTCTAGGAGCTCTGAAAATGAACGTGCGCGTCTTTCACTCTTCCCGAGGGACTTAGAAGAATTTTGTGATATTTTTTATTAAAATGGTGTATAAGGGTATATATATAAATATATTTTATGCACTGTATATGAGCTGGCGATTTCTAAGTCTGTGGTTCCGAGAGGGGGTAACCAGGCTCACTAATAAAGGTCAAGCCACTTGGCTGCCAGAATGCCCTGCTTCAGCACAGACCAGAAAGGCATTGTGATAAGCGTATCCCCGGTATAGTCAGGGGTTAATGGGAGTCGTCCCCGTCCCCCCAGTATACGGCCAGAACCATGGACCCGGTACTTGTGGTTCGGACCCTCTCCAACCAGCCATAATGTTGTGAGAGTGAAATTATGTCTAAGTCCAGCTTTGGTACATTAGAAGCAACTCTGAAACTTAACCTAAGCGTTTTTCGAAGCTACTTTTTGGCTAACTTCTTATAGGAAGGTCTAGGAGCTCTGAAAATGAACGTGCGCGTCTTTCACTCTTCCCGAGGGACTTAGAAGAATTTTGTGATATTTTTTATTAAAATGGTGTATAAGGGTATATATATAAATATATTTTATGCACTCTATATGAGCTGGCGATTTCTAAGTCTGTGGTTCCGAGAGGGGGTAACCAGGCTCACTAATAAAGGTCAAGCCACTTGGCTGCCAGAATGCCCTGCTTCAGCACAGACCAGAAAGGCATTGTGATAAGCGTATCCCCGGTATAGTCAGGGGTTAATGGGAGTCGTCCCCGTCCCCCCAGTATACGGCCAGAACCATGGACCCGGTACTTGTGGTTCGGACTGTCTCCAACCAGCCATAATGTTGTGAGAGTGAAATTATGTCTAAGTCCAGCTTTGGTACATTAGAAGCAACTCTGAAACTTAACCTAAGCGTTTTTCGAAGCTACTTTTTGGCTAACTTCTTATAGGAAGGTCTAGGAGCTCTGAAAATGAACGTGCGCGTCTTTCACTCTTCCCGAGGGACTTAGAAGAATTTTGTGATATTTTTTATTAAATGGTGTATAAGGGTATATATATAAATATATTTTATGCACTGTATATGAGCTGGCGATTTCTAAGTCTGTGGTTCCGAGAGGGGGTAACCAGGCTCACTAATAAAGGTCAAGCCACTTGGCTGCCAGAATGCCCTGCTTCAGCACAGACCAGAAAGGAATTGTGATAAGCGTATCCCCTGTATAGTCAGGGGTTAATGGGAGTCGTCCCCGTCCCCCCAGTATACGGCCAGAACCATGGACCCGGTACTTGTGGTTCGGACTCTCTCCAACCAGCCATAATGTTGTGAGAGTGAAATTATGTCTAAGTCCAGCTTTGGTACATTAGAAGCAACTCTGAAACTTAACCTAAGCGTTTTTCGAAGCTACTTTTTGGCTAACTTCTTATAGGAAGGTCTAGGAGCTCTGAAAATGAACGTGCGCGTCTTTCACTCTTCCCGAGGGACTTAGAAGAATTTTGTGATATTTTTTATTAAAATGGTGTATAAGGGTATATATATAAATATATTTTATGCACTCTATATGAGCTGGCGATTTCTAAGTCTGTGGTTCCGAGAGGGGGTAACCAGGCTCACTAATAAAGGTCAAGCCACTTGGCTGCCAGAATGCCCTGCTTCAGCACAGACCAGAAAGGCATTGTGATAAGCGTATCCCCGGTATAGTCAGGGGTTAATGGGAGTCGTCCCCGTCCCCCCAGTATACGGCCAGAACCATGGACCCGGTACTTGTGGTTCGGACTTTCTCCAACCAGCCATAATGTTGTGAGAGTGAAATTATGTCTAAGTCCAGCTTTGGTACATTAGAAGCAACTCTGAAACTTAACCTAAGCGTTTTTCGAAGCTACTTTTTGGCTAACTTCTTATAGGAAGGTCTAGGAGCTCTGAAAATGAACGTGCGCGTCTTTCACTCTTCCCGAGGGACTTAGAAGAATTTTGTGATATTTTTTATTAAATGGTGTATAAGGGTATATATATAAATATATTTTATGCACTGTATATGAGCTGGCGATTTCTAAGTCTGTGGTTCCGAGAGGGGGTAACCAGGCTCACTAATAAAGGTCAAGCCACTTGGCTGCCAGAATGCCCTGCTTCAGCACAGACCAGAAAGGAATTGTGATAAGCGTATCCCCTGTATAGTCAGGGGTTAATGGGAGTCGTCCCCGTCCCCCCAGTATACGGCCAGAACCATGGACCCGGTACTTGTGGTTCGGACTCTCTCCAACCAGCCATAATGTTGTGAGAGTGAAATTATGTCTAAGTCCAGCTTTGGTACATTAGAAGCAACTCTGAAACTTAACCTAAGCGTTTTTCGAAGCTACTTTTTGGCTAACTTCTTATAGGAAGGTCTAGGAGCTCTGAAAATGAACGTGCGCGTCTTTCACTCTTCCCGAGGGACTTAGAAGAATTTTGTGATATTTTTTATTAAATGGTGTATAAGGGTATATATATAAATATATTTTATGCACTGTATATGAGCTGGCGATTTCTAAGTCTGTGGTTCCGAGAGGGGGTAACCAGGCTCACTAATAAAGGTCAAGCCACTTGGCTGCCAGAATGCCCTGCTTCAGCACAGACCAGAAAGGCATTGTGATAAGCGTATCCCCGGTATAGTCAGGGGTTAATGGGAGTCGTCCCCGTCCCCCCAGTATACGGCCAGAACCATGGACCCGGTACTTGTGGTTCGGACTCTCTCCAACCAGCCATAATGTTGTGAGAGTGAAATTATGTCTAAGTCCAGCTTTGGTACATTAGAAGCAACTCTGAAACTTAACCTAAGCGTTTTTCGAAGCTACTTTTTGGCTAACTTCTTATAGGAAGGTCTAGGAGCTCTGAAAATGAACGTGCGCGTCTTTCACTCTTCCCGAGGGACTTAGAAGAATTTTGTGATATTTTTTATTAAAATGGTGTATAAGGGTATATATATAAATATATTTTATGCACTGTATATGAGCTGGCGACTTCTAAGTCTGTGGTTCCGAGAGGGGGTAACCAGGCTCACTAATAAAGGTCAAGCCACTTGGCTGCCAGAATGCCCTGCTTCAGCACAGACCAGAAAGGCATTGTGATAAGCGTATCCCCGGTATAGTCAGGGGTTAATGGGAGTCGTCCCCGTCCCCCCAGTATACGGCCAGAACCATGGACCCGGTACTTGTGGTTCGGACTGTCTCCAACCAGCCATAATGTTGTGAGAGTGAAATTATGTCTAAGTCCAGCTTTGGTACATTAGAAGCAACTCTGAAACTTAACCTAAGCGTTTTTCGAAGCTACTTTTTGGCTAACTTCTTATAGGAAGGTCTAGGAGCTCTGAAAATGAACGTGCGCGTCTTTCACTCTTCCCGAGGGACTTAGAAGAATTTTGTGATATTTTTTATTAAAATGGTGTATAAGGGTATATATATAAATATATTTTATGCACTGTATATGAGCTGGCGATTTCTAAGTCTGTGGTTCCGAGAGGGGGTAACCAGGCTCACTAATAAAGGTCAAGCCACTTGGCTGCCAGAATGCCCTGCTTCAGCACAGACCAGAAAGGCATTGTGATAAGCGTATCCCCGGTATAGTCAGGGGTTAATGGGAGTCGTCCCCGTCCCCCCAGTATACGGCCAGAACCATGGACCCGGTACTTGTGGTTCGGACTGTCTCCAACCAGCCATAATGTTGTGAGAGTGAAATTATGTCTAAGTCCAGCTTTGGTACATTAGAAGCAACTCTGAAACTTAACCTAAGCGTTTTTCGAAGCTACTTTTTGGCTAACTTCTTATAGGAAGGTCTAGGAGCTCTGAAAATGAACGTGCGCGTCTTTCACTCTTCCCGAGGGACTTAGAAGAATTTTGTGATATTTTTTATTAAATGGTGTATAAGGATATATATATAAATATATTTTATGCACTGTATATGAGCTGGCGATTTCTAAGTCTGTGGTTCCGAGAGGGGGTAACCAGGCTCACTAATAAAGGTCAAGCCACTTGGCTGCCAGAATGCCCTGCTTCAGCACAGACCAGAAAGGCATTGTGATAATCGTATCCCCGGTATAGTCAGGGGTTAATGGGAGTCGTCCCCGTTCCCCCAGTATACGGCCAGAACCATGGACCCGGTACTTGTGGTTCGGACTATCTCCAACCATCCATAATGGTGTGAGAGTGAAATTATGTCTAAGTCCAGCTTTGGTACATTAGAAGCAACTCTGAAACTTAACCTAAGCGATTTTCAAAACTACTTTTTGGCTAACTTCTTATAGGAAGGTCTAGGAGCTCTGAAAATGAACGTGCGCGTCTTTCACTCTTCCCGAGGGACTTAGAAGAATTTTGTGATATTTTTTATTAAAATGGTGTATAAGGGTATATATATAAATATATTTTATGCACTGTATATGAGCTGGCGATTTCTAAGTCTGTGGTTCCGAGAGGGGGTAACCAGGCTCACTAATAAAGGTCAAGCCACTTGGCTGCCAGAATGCCCTGCTTCAGCACAGACCAGAAAGGCATTGTGATAAGCGTATCCCCGGTATAGTCAGGGGTTAATGGGAGTCGTCCCCGTCCCCCCAGTATACGGCCAGAACCATGGACCCGGTACTTGTGGTTCGGACTGTCTCCAACCAGCCATAATGTTGTGAGAGTGAAATTATGTCTAAGTCCAGCTTTGGTACATTAGAAGCAACTCTGAAACTTAACCTAAGCGTTTTTCGAAGCTACTTTTTGGCTAACTTCTTATAGGAAGGTCTAGGAGCTCTGAAAATGAACGTGCGCGTCTTTCACTCTTCCCGAGGGACTTAGAAGAATTTTGTGATATTTTTTATTAAATGGTGTATAAGGGTATATATATAAATATATTTTATGCACTGTATATGAGCTGGCGATTTCTAAGTCTGTGGTTCCGAGAGGGGGTAACCAGGCTCACTAATAAAGGTCAAGCCACTTGGCTGCCAGAATGCCCTGCTTCAGCACAGACCAGAAAGGCATTGTGATAAGCGTATCCCCGGTATAGTCAGGGGTTAATGGGAGTCGTCCCCGTCCCCCCAGTATACGGCCAGAACCATGGACCCTGTACTTGTGGTTCGGACTCTCTCCAACCAGCCATAATGTTGTGAGAGTGAAATTATGTCTAAGTCCAGCTTTGGTACATTAGAAGCAACTCTGAAACTTAACCTAAGCGTTTTTCGAAGCTACTTTTTGGCTAACTTCTTATAGGAAGGTCTAGGAGCTCTGAAAATGAACGTGCGCGTCTTTCACTCTTCCCGAGGGACTTAGAAGAATTTTGTGATATTTTTTATTAAATGGTGTATAAGGGTATATATATAAATATATTTTATGCACTGTATATGAGCTGGCGATTTCTAAGTCTGTGGTTCCGAGAGGGGGTAACCAGGCTCACTAATAAAGGTCAAGCCACTTGGCTGCCAGAATGCCCTGCTTCAGCACAGACCAGAAAGGAATTGTGATAAGCGTATCCCCTGTATAGTCAGGGGTTAATGGGAGTCGTCCCCGTCCCCCCAGTATACGGCCAGAACCATGAACCCGGTACTTGTGGTTCGGACTCTCTCCAACCAGCCATAATGTTGTGAGAGTGAAATTATGTCTAAGTCCAGCTTTGGTACATTAGAAGCAACTCTGAAACTTAACCTAAGCGTTTTTCGAAGCTACTTTTTGGCTAACTTCTTATAGGAAGGTCTAGGAGCTCTGAAAATGAACGTGCGCGTCTTTCACTCTTCCCGAGGGACTTAGAAGAATTTTGTGATATTTTTTATTAAATGGTGTATAAGGGTATATATATAAATATATTTTATGCACTGTATATGAGCTGGCGATTTCTAAGTCTGTGGTTCCGAGAGGGGGTAACCAGGCTCACTAATAAAGGTCAAGCCACTTGGCTGCCAGAATGCCCTGCTTCAGCACAGACCAGAAAGGCATTGTGATAAGCGTATCCCCGGTATAGTCAGGGGTTAATGGGAGTCGTCCCCGTCCCCCCAGTATACGGCCAGAACCATGGACCCGGTACTTGTGGTTCGGACTCTCTCCAACCAGCCATAATGTTGTGAGAGTGAAATTATGTCTAAGTCCAGCTTTGGTACATTAGAAGCAACTCTGAAACTTAACCTAAGCGTTTTTCGAAGCTACTTTTTGGCTAACTTCTTATAGGAAGGTCTAGGAGCTCTGAAAATGAACGTGCGCGTCTTTCACTCTTCCCGAGGGACTTAGAAGAATTTTGTGATATTTTTTATTAAAATGGTGTATAAGGGTATATATATAAATATATTTTATGCACTGTATATGAGCTGGCGACTTCTAAGTCTGTGGTTCCGAGAGGGGGTAACCAGGCTCACTAATAAAGGTCAAGCCACTTGGCTGCCAGAATGCCCTGCTTCAGCACAGACCAGAAAGGCATTGTGATAAGCGTATCCCCGGTATAGTCAGGGGTTAATGGGAGTCGTCCCCGTCCCCCCAGTATACGGCCAGAACCATGGACCCGGTACTTGTGGTTCGGACTGTCTCCAACCAGCCATAATGTTGTGAGAGTGAAATTATGTCTAAGTCCAGCTTTGGTACATTAGAAGCAACTCTGAAACTTAACCTAAGCGTTTTTCGAAGCTACTTTTTGGCTAACTTCTTATAGGAAGGTCTAGGAGCTCTGAAAATGAACGTGCGCGTCTTTCACTCTTCCCGAGGGACTTAGAAGAATTTTGTGATATTTTTTATTAAAATGGTGTATAAGGGTATATATATAAATATATTTTATGCACTGTATATGAGCTGGCGATTTCTAAGTCTGTGGTTCCGAGAGGGGGTAACCAGGCTCACTAATAAAGGTCAAGCCACTTGGCTGCCAGAATGCCCTGCTTCAGCACAGACCAGAAAGGCATTGTGATAAGCGTATCCCCGGTATAGTCAGGGGTTAATGGGAGTCGTCCCCGTCCCCCCAGTATACGGCCAGAACCATGGACCCGGTACTTGTGGTTCGGACTCTCTCCAACCAGCCATAATGTTGTGAGAGTGAAATTATGTCTAAGTCCAGCTTTGGTACATTAGAAGCAACTCTGAAACTTAACCTAAGCGTTTTTCGAAGCTACTTTTTGGCTAACTTCTTATAGGAAGGTCTAGGAGCTCTGAAAATGAACGTGCGCGTCTTTCACTCTTCCCGAGGGACTTAGAAGAATTTTGTGATATTTTTTATTAAAATGGTGTATAAGGGTATATATATAAATATATTTTATGCACTGTATATGAGCTGGCGATTTCTAAGTCTGTGGTTCCGAGAGGGGGTAACCAGGCTCACTAATAAAGGTCAAGCCACTTGGCTGCCAGAATGCCCTGCTTCAGCACAGACCAGAAAGGCATTGTGATAAGCGTATCCCCGGTATAGTCAGGGGTTAATGGGAGTCGTCCCCGTCCCCCCAGTATACGGCCAGAACCATGGACCCGGTACTTGTGGTTCGGACTGTCTCCAACCAGCCATAATGTTGTGAGAGTGAAATTATGTCTAAGTCCAGCTTTGGTACATTAGAAGCAACTCTGAAACTTAACCTAAGCGTTTTTCGAAGCTACTTTTTGGCTAACTTCTTATAGGAAGGTCTAGGAGCTCTGAAAATGAACGTGCGCGTCTTTCACTCTTCCCGAGGGACTTAGAAGAATTTTGTGATATTTTTTATTAAAATGGTGTATAAGGGTATATATATAAATATATTTTATGCACTCTATATGAGCTGGCGATTTCTAAGTCTGTGGTTCCGAGAGGGGGTAACCAGGCTCACTAATAAAGGTCAAGCCACTTGGCTGCCAGAATGCCCTGCTTCAGCACAGACCAGAAAGGCATTGTGATAAGCGTATCCCCGGTATAGTCAGGGGTTAATGGGAGTCGTCCCCGTCCCCCCAGTATACGGCCAGAACCATGGACCCGGTACTTGTGGTTCGGACTGTCTCCAACCAGCCATAATGTTGTGAGAGTGAAATTATGTCTAAGTCCAGCTTTGGTACATTAGAAGCAACTCTGAAACTTAACCTAAGCGTTTTTCGAAGCTACTTTTTGGCTAACTTCTTATAGGAAGGTCTAGGAGCTCTGAAAATGAACGTGCGCGTCTTTCACTCTTCCCGAGGGACTTAGAAGAATTTTGTGATATTTTTTATTAAATGGTGTATAAGGGTATATATATAAATATATTTTATGCACTGTATATGAGCTGGCGATTTCTAAGTCTGTGGTTCCGAGAGGGGGTAACCAGGCTCACTAATAAAGGTCAAGCCACTTGGCTGCCAGAATGCCCTGCTTCAGCACAGACCAGAAAGGAATTGTGATAAGCGTATCCCCGGTATAGTCAGGGGTTAATGGGAGTCGTCCCCGTCCCCCCAGTATACGGCCAGAACCATGGACCCGGTACTTGTGGTTCGGACTCTCTCCAACCAGCCATAATGTTGTGAGAGTGAAATTATGTCTAAGTCCAGCTTTGGTACATTAGAAGCAACTCTGAAACTTAACCTAAGCGTTTTTCGAAGCTACTTTTTGGCTAACTTCTTATAGGAAGGTCTAGGAGCTCTGAAAATGAACGTGCGCGTCTTTCACTCTTCCCGAGGGACTTAGAAGAATTTTGTGATATTTTTTATTAAAATGGTGTATAAGGGTATATATATAAATATATTTTATGCACTCTATATGAGCTGGCGATTTCTAAGTCTGTGGTTCCGAGAGGGGGTAACCAGGCTCACTAATAAAGGTCAAGCCACTTGGCTGCCAGAATGCCCTGCTTCAGCACAGACCAGAAAGGCATTGTGATAAGCGTATCCCCGGTATAGTCAGGGGTTAATGGGAGTCGTCCCCGTCCCCCCAGTATACGGCCAGAACCATGGACCCGGTACTTGTGGTTCGGACTGTCTCCAACCAGCCATAATGTTGTGAGAGTGAAATTATGTCTAAGTCCAGCTTTGGTACATTAGAAGCAACTCTGAAACTTAACCTAAGCGTTTTTCGAAGCTACTTTTTGGCTAACTTCTTATAGGAAGGTCTAGGAGCTCTGAAAATGAACGTGCGCGTCTTTCACTCTTCCCGAGGGACTTAGAAGAATTTTGTGATATTTTTTATTAAATGGTGTATAAGGGTATATATATAAATATATTTTATGCACTGTATATGAGCTGGCGATTTCTAAGTCTGTGGTTCCGAGAGGGGGTAACCAGGCTCACTAATAAAGGTCAAGCCACTTGGCTGCCAGAATGCCCTGCTTCAGCACAGACCAGAAAGGAATTGTGATAAGCGTATCCCCTGTATAGTCAGGGGTTAATGGGAGTCGTCCCCGTCCCCCCAGTATACGGCCAGAACCATGGACCCGGTACTTGTGGTTCGGACTCTCTCCAACCAGCCATAATGTTGTGAGAGTGAAATTATGTCTAAGTCCAGCTTTGGTACATTAGAAGCAACTCTGAAACTTAACCTAAGCGTTTTTCGAAGCTACTTTTTGGCTAACTTCTTATAGGAAGGTCTAGGAGCTCTGAAAATGAACGTGCGCGTCTTTCACTCTTCCCGAGGGACTTAGAAGAATTTTGTGATATTTTTTATTAAATGGTGTATAAGGGTATATATATAAATATATTTTATGCACTGTATATGAGCTGGCGATTTCTAAGTCTGTGGTTCCGAGAGGGGGTAACCAGGCTCACTAATAAAGGTCAAGCCACTTGGCTGCCAGAATGCCCTGCTTCAGCACAGACCAGAAAGGCATTGTGATAAGCGTATCCCCGGTATAGTCAGGGGTTAATGGGAGTCGTCCCCGTCCCCCCAGTATACGGCCAGAACCATGGACCCGGTACTTGTGGTTCGGACTCTCTCCAACCAGCCATAATGTTGTGAGAGTGAAATTATGTCTAAGTCCAGCTTTGGTACATTAGAAGCAACTCTGAAACTTAACCTAAGCGTTTTTCGAAGCTACTTTTTGGCTAACTTCTTATAGGAAGGTCTAGGAGCTCTGAAAATGAACGTGCGCGTCTTTCACTCTTCCCGAGGGACTTAGAAGAATTTTGTGATATTTTTTATTAAAATGGTGTACAAGGGTATATATATAAATATATTTTATGCACTGTATATGAGCTGGCGACTTCTAAGTCTGTGGTTCCGAGAGGGGGTAACCAGGCTCACTAATAAAGGTCAAGCCACTTGGCTGCCAGAATGCCCTGCTTCAGCACAGACCAGAAAGGCATTGTGATAAGCGTATCCCCGGTATAGTCAGGGGTTAATGGGAGTCGTCCCCGTCCCCCCAGTATACGGCCAGAACCATGGACCCGGTACTTGTGGTTCGGACTGTCTCCAACCAGCCATAATGTTGTGAGAGTGAAATTATGTCTAAGTCCAGCTTTGGTACATTAGAAGCAACTCTGAAACTTAACCTAAGCGTTTTTCGAAGCTACTTTTTGGCTAACTTCTTATAGGAAGGTCTAGGAGCTCTGAAAATGAACGTGCGCGTCTTTCACTCTTCCCGAGGGACTTAGAAGAATTTTGTGATATTTTTTATTAAATGGTGTATAAGGATATATATATAAATATATTTTATGCACTGTATATGAGCTGGCGATTTCTAAGTCTGTGGTTCCGAGAGGGGGTAACCAGGCTCACTAATAAAGGTCAAGCCACTTGGCTGCCAGAATGCCCTGCTTCAGCACAGACCAGAAAGGCATTGTGATAAGCGTATCCCCGGTATAGTCAGGGGTTAATGGGAGTCGTCCCCGTTCCCCCAGTATACGGCCAGAACCATGGACCCGGTACTTGTGGTTCGGACTATCTCCAACCATCCATAATGGTGTGAGAGTGAAATTATGTCTAAGTCCAGCTTTGGTACATTAGAAGCAACTCTGAAACTTAACCTAAGCGATTTTCAAAACTACTTTTTGGCTAACTTCTTATAGGAAGGTCTAGGAGCTCTGAAAATGAACGTGCGCGTCTTTCACTCTTCCCGAGGGACTTAGAAGAATTTTGTGATATTTTTTATTAAAATGGTGTATAAGGGTATATATATAAATATATTTTATGCACTGTATATGAGCTGGCGATTTCTAAGTCTGTGGTTCCGAGAGGGGGTAACCAGGCTCACTAATAAAGGTCAAGCCACTTGGCTGCCAGAATGCCCTGCTTCAGCACAGACCAGAAAGGCATTGTGATAAGCGTATCCCCGGTATAGTCAGGGGTTAATGGGAGTCGTCCCCGTCCCCCCAGTATACGGCCAGAACCATGGACCCGGTACTTGTGGTTCGGACTGTCTCCAACCAGCCATAATGTTGTGAGAGTGAAATTATGTCTAAGTCCAGCTTTGGTACATTAGAAGCAACTCTGAAACTTAACCTAAGCGTTTTTCGAAGCTACTTTTTGGCTAACTTCTTATAGGAAGGTCTAGGAGCTCTGAAAATGAACGTGCGCGTCTTTCACTCTTCCCGAGGGACTTAGAAGAATTTTGTGATATTTTTTATTAAATGGTGTATAAGGGTATATATATAAATATATTTTATGCACTGTATATGAGCTGGCGATTTCTAAGTCTGTGGTTCCGAGAGGGGGTAACCAGGCTCACTAATAAAGGTCAAGCCACTTGGCTGCCAGAATGCCCTGCTTCAGCACAGACCAGAAAGGCATTGTGATAAGCGTATCCCCGGTATAGTCAGGGGTTAATGGGAGTCGTCCCCGTCCCCCCAGTATACGGCCAGAACCATGGACCCTGTACTTGTGGTTCGGACTCTCTCCAACCAGCCATAATGTTGTGAGAGTGAAATTATGTCTAAGTCCAGCTTTGGTACATTAGAAGCAACTCTGAAACTTAACCTAAGCGTTTTTCGAAGCTACTTTTTGGCTAACTTCTTATAGGAAGGTCTAGGAGCTCTGAAAATGAACGTGCGCGTCTTTCACTCTTCCCGAGGGACTTAGAAGAATTTTGTGATATTTTTTATTAAAATGGTGTATAAGGGTATATATATAAATATATTTTATGCACTCTATATGAGCTGGCGATTTCTAAGTCTGTGGTTCCGAGAGGGGGTAACCAGGCTCACTAATAAAGGTCAAGCCACTTGGCTGCCAGAATGCCCTGCTTCAGCACAGACCAGAAAGGCATTGTGATAAGCGTATCCCCGGTATAGTCAGGGGTTAATGGGAGTCGTCCCCGTCCCCCCAGTATACGGCCAGAACCATGGACCCGGTACTTGTGGTTCGGACTTTCTCCAACCAGCCATAATGTTGTGAGAGTGAAATTATGTCTAAGTCCAGCTTTGGTACATTAGAAGCAACTCTGAAACTTAACCTAAGCGTTTTTCGAAGCTACTTTTTGGCTAACTTCTTATAGGAAGGTCTAGGAGCTCTGAAAATGAACGTGCGCGTCTTTCACTCTTCCCGAGGGACTTAGAAGAATTTTGTGATATTTTTTATTAAATGGTGTATAAGGGTATATATATAAATATATTTTATGCACTGTATATGAGCTGGCGATTTCTAAGTCTGTGGTTCCGAGAGGGGGTAACCAGGCTCACTAATAAAGGTCAAGCCACTTGGCTGCCAGAATGCCCTGCTTCAGCACAGACCAGAAAGGAATTGTGATAAGCGTATCCCCTGTATAGTCAGGGGTTAATGGGAGTCGTCCCCGTCCCCCCAGTATACGGCCAGAACCATGGACCCGGTACTTGTGGTTCGGACTCTCTCCAACCAGCCATAATGTTGTGAGAGTGAAATTATGTCTAAGTCCAGCTTTGGTACATTAGAAGCAACTCTGAAACTTAACCTAAGCGTTTTTCGAAGCTACTTTTTGGCTAACTTCTTATAGGAAGGTCTAGGAGCTCTGAAAATGAACGTGCGCGTCTTTCACTCTTCCCGAGGGACTTAGAAGAATTTTGTGATATTTTTTATTAAATGGTGTATAAGGGTATATATATAAATATATTTTATGCACTGTATATGAGCTGGCGATTTCTAAGTCTGTGGTTCCGAGAGGGGGTAACCAGGCTCACTAATAAAGGTCAAGCCACTTGGCTGCCAGAATGCCCTGCTTCAGCACAGACCAGAAAGGCATTGTGATAAGCGTATCCCCGGTATAGTCAGGGGTTAATGGGAGTCGTCCCCGTCCCCCCAGTATACGGCCAGAACCATGGACCCGGTACTTGTGGTTCGGACTGTCTCCAACCAGCCATAATGTTGTGAGAGTGAAATTATGTCTAAGTCCAGCTTTGGTACATTAGAAGCAACTCTGAAACTTAACCTAAGCGTTTTTCGAAGCTACTTTTTGGCTAACTTCTTATAGGAAGGTCTAGGAGCTCTGAAAATGAACGTGCGCGTCTTTCACTCTTCTCGAGGTACTTAGAAGAATTTTGTGATATTTTTTATTAAATGGTGTATAAGGGTATATATATAAATATATTTTATGCACTGTATATGAGCTGGCGATTTCTAAGTCTGTGGTTCCGAGAGGGGGTAAACAGGCTCACTAATAAAGGTCAAGCCACTTGGCTGCCAGAATGCCCTGCTTCAGCACAGACCAGAAAGGCATTGTGATAAGCGTATCCCCGGTATAGTCAGGGGTTAATGGGAGTCGTCCCCGTCCCCCCAGTATACGGCCAGAACCATGGACCCTGTACTTGTGGTTCGGACTCTCTCCAACCAGCCATAATGTTGTGAGAGTGAAATTATGTCTAAGTCCAGCTTTGGTACATTAGAAGCAACTCTGAAACTTAACCTAAGCGTTTTTCGAAGCTACTTTTTGGCTAACTTCTTATAGGAAGGTCTAGGAGCTCTGAAAATGAACGTGCGCGTCTTTCACTCTTCCCGAGGGACTTAGAAGAATTTTGTGATATTTTTTATTAAAATGGTGTATAAGGGTATATATATAAATATATTTTATGCACTGTATATGAGCTGGCGATTTCTAAGTCTGTGGTTCCGAGAGGGGGTAACCAGGCTCACTAATAAAGGTCAAGCCACTTGGCTGCCAGAATGCCCTGCTTCAGCACAGACCAGAAAGGCATTGTGATAAGCGTATCCCCGGTATAGTCAGGGGTTAATGGGAGTCGTCCCCGTCCCCCCAGTATACGGCCAGAACCATGGACCCGGTACTTGTGGTTCGGACTGTCTCCAACCAGCCATAATGTTGTGAGAGTGAAATTATGTCTAAGTCCAGCTTTGGTACATTAGAAGCAACTCTGAAACTTAACCTAAGCGTTTTTCGAAGCTACTTTTTGGCTAACTTCTTATAGGAAGGTCTAGGAGCTCTGAAAATGAACGTGCGCGTCTTTCACTCTTCCCGAGGGACTTAGAAGAATTTTGTGATATTTTTTATTAAAATGGTGTATAAGGGTATATATATAAATATATTTTATGCACTGTATATGAGCTGGCGATTTCTAAGTCTGTGGTTCCGAGAGGGGGTAACCAGGCTCACTAATAAAGGTCAAGCCACTTGGCTGCCAGAATGCCCTGCTTCAGCACAGACCAGAAAGGCATTGTGATAAGCGTATCCCCGGTATAGTCAGGGGTTAATGGGAGTCGTCCCCGTCCCCCCAGTATACGGCCAGAACCATGGACCCGGTACTTGTGGTTCGGACTGTCTCCAACCAGCCATAATGTTGTGAGAGTGAAATTATGTCTAAGTCCAGCTTTGGTACATTAGAAGCAACTCTGAAACTTAACCTAAGCGTTTTTCGAAGCTACTTTTTGGCTAACTTCTTATAGGAAGGTCTAGGAGCTCTGAAAATGAACGTGCGCGTCTTTCACTCTTCCCGAGGGACTTAGAAGAATTTTGTGATATTTTTTATTAAAATGGTGTATAAGGGTATATATATAAATATATTTTATGCACTGTATATGAGCTGGCGATTTCTAAGTCTGTGGTTCCGAGAGGGGGTAACCAGGCTCACTAATAAAGGTCAAGCCACTTGGCTGCCAGAATGCCCTGCTTCAGCACAGACCAGAAAGGCATTGTGATAAGCGTATCCCCGGTATAGTCAGGGGTTAATGGGAGTCGTCCCCGTCCCCCCAGTATACGGCCAGAACCATGGACCCGGTACTTGTGGTTCGGACTCTCTCCAACCAGCCATAATGTTGTGAGAGTGAAATTATGTCTAAGTCCAGCTTTGGTACATTAGAAGCAACTCTGAAACTTAACCTAAGCGTTTTTCGAAGCTACTTTTTGGCTAACTTCTTATAGGAAGGTCTAGGAGCTCTG
Organism: Ascaphus truei; assembly: GCF_040206685.1. Lineage (NCBI taxonomy): Eukaryota > Metazoa > Chordata > Amphibia > Anura > Ascaphidae > Ascaphus > Ascaphus truei. The sequence continues at coordinate 27,834 of NW_027455869.1, forward strand.
AAAATGAACGTGCGCGTCTTTCACTCTTCCCGAGGGACTTAGAAGAATTTTGTGATATTTTTTATTAAAATGGTGTATAAGGGTATATATATAAATATATTTTATGCACTGTATATGAGCTGGCGACTTCTAAGTCTGTGGTTCCGAGAGGGGGTAACCAGGCTCACTAATAAAGGTCAAGCCACTTGGCTGCCAGAATGCCCTGCTTCAGCACAGACCAGAAAGGCATTGTGATAAGCGTATCCCCGGTATAGTCAGGGGTTAATGGGAGTCGTCCCCGTCCCCCCAGTATACGGCCAGAACCATGGACCCGGTACTTGTGGTTCGGACTGTCTCCAACCAGCCATAATGTTGTGAGAGTGAAATTATGTCTAAGTCCAGCTTTGGTACATTAGAAGCAACTCTGAAACTTAACCTAAGCGTTTTTCGAAGCTACTTTTTGGCTAACTTCTTATAGGAAGGTCTAGGAGCTCTGAAAATGAACGTGCTCGTCTTTCACTCTTCCCGAGGGACTTAGAAGAATTTTGTGATATTTTTTATTAAATGGTGTATAAGGGTATATATATAAATATATTTTATGCACTGTATATGAGCTGGCGATTTCTAAGTCTGTGGTTCCGAGAGGGGGTAACCAGGCTCACTAATAAAGGTCAAGCCACTTGGCTGCCAGAATGCCCTGCTTCAGCACAGACCAGAAAGGAATTGTGATAAGCGTATCCCCTGTATAGTCAGGGGTTAATGGGAGTCGTCCCCGTCCCCCCAGTATACGGCCAGAACCATGGACCCGGTACCTGTGGTTCGGACTCTCTCCAACCAGCCATAATGTTGTGAGAGTGAAATTATGTCTAAGTCCAGCTTTGGTACATTAGAAGCAACTCTGAAACTTAACCTAAGCGTTTTTCGAAGCTACTTTTTGGCTAACTTCTTATAGGAAGGTCTAGGAGCTCTGAAAATGAACGTGCGCGTCTTTCACTCTTCCCGAGGGACTTAGAAGAATTTTGTGATATTTTTTATTAAAATGGTGTATAAGGGTATATATATAAATATATTTTATGCACTGTATATGAGCTGGCGATTTCTAAGTCTGTGGTTCCGAGAGGGGGTAACCAGGCTCACTAATAAAGGTCAAGCCACTTGGCTGCCAGAATGCCCTGCTTCAGCACAGACCAGAAAGGCATTGTGATAAGCGTATCCCCGGTATAGTCAGGGGTTAATGGGAGTCGTCCCCGTCCCCCCAGTATACGGCCAGAACCATGGACCCGGTACTTGTGGTTCGGACTCTCTCCAACCAGCCATAATGTTGTGAGAGTGAAATTATGTCTAAGTCCAGCTTTGGTACATTAGAAGCAACTCTGAAACTTAACCTAAGCGTTTTTCGAAGCTACTTTTTGGCTAACTTCTTATAGGAAGGTCTAGGAGCTCTGAAAATGAACGTGCGCGTCTTTCACTCTTCCCGAGGGACTTAGAAGAATTTTGTGATATTTTTTATTAAAATGGTGTATAAGGGTATATATATATAAATATATTTTATGCACTGTATATGAGCTGGCGATTTCTAAGTCTGTGGTTCCGAGAGGGGGTAACCAGGCTCACTAATAAAGGTCAAGCCACTTGGCTGCCAGAATGCCCTGCTTCAGCACAGACCAGAAAGGCATTGTGATAAGCGTATCCCCGGTATAGTCAGGGGTTAATGGGAGTCGTCCCCGTCCCCCCAGTATACGGCCAGAACCATGGACCCGGTACTTGTGGTTCGGACTGTCTCCAACCAGCCATAATGTTGTGAGAGTGAAATTATGTCTAAGTCCAGCTTTGGTACATTAGAAGCAACTCTGAAACTTAACCTAAGCGTTTTTCGAAGCTACTTTTTGGCTAACTTCTTATAGGAAGGTCTAGGAGCTCTGAAAATGAACGTGCGCGTCTTTCACTCTTCCCGAGGGACTTAGAAGAATTTTGTGATATTTTTTATTAAAATGGTGTATAAGGGTATATATATAAATATATTTTATGCACTGTATATGAGCTGGCGATTTCTAAGTCTGTGGTTCCGAGAGGGGGTAACCAGGCTCACTAATAAAGGTCAAGCCACTTGGCTGCCAGAATGCCCTGCTTCAGCACAGACCAGAAAGGCATTGTGATAAGCGTATCCCCGGTATAGTCAGGGGTTAATGGGAGTCGTCCCCGTCCCCCCAGTATACGGCCAGAACCATGGACCCGGTACTTGTGGTTCGGACTCTCTCCAACCAGCCATAATGTTGTGAGAGTGAAATTATGTCTAAGTCCAGCTTTGGTACATTAGAAGCAACTCTGAAACTTAACCTAAGCGTTTTTCGAAGCTACTTTTTGGCTAACTTCTTATAGGAAGGTCTAGGAGCTCTGAAAATGAACGTGCGCGTCTTTCACTCTTCCCGAGGGACTTAGAAGAATTTTGTGATATTTTTTATTAAAATGGTGTATAAGGGTATATATATAAATATATTTTATGCACTGTATATGAGCTGGCGACTTCTAAGTCTGTGGTTCCGAGAGGGGGTAACCAGGCTCACTAATAAAGGTCAAGCCACTTGGCTGCCAGAATGCCCTGCTTCAGCACAGACCAGAAAGGCATTGTGATAAGCGTATCCCCGGTATAGTCAGGGGTTAATGGGAGTCGTCCCCGTCCCCCCAGTATACGGCCAGAACCATGGACCCGGTACTTGTGGTTCGGACTGTCTCCAACCAGCCATAATGTTGTGAGAGTGAAATTATGTCTAAGTCCAGCTTTGGTACATTAGAAGCAACTCTGAAACTTAACCTAAGCGTTTTTCGAAGCTACTTTTTGGCTAACTTCTTATAGGAAGGTCTAGGAGCTCTGAAAATGAACGTGCGCGTCTTTCACTCTTCCCGAGGGACTTAGAAGAATTTTGTGATATTTTTTATTAAATGGTGTATAAGGGTATATATATAAATATATTTTATGCACTGTATATGAGCTGGCGATTTCTAAGTCTGTGGTTCCGAGAGGGGGTAACCAGGCTCACTAATAAAGGTCAAGCCACTTGGCTGCCAGAATGCCCTGCTTCAGCACAGACCAGAAAGGAATTGTGATAAGCGTATCCCCTGTATAGTCAGGGGTTAATGGGAGTCGTCCCCGTCCCCCCAGTATACGGCCAGAACCATGGACCCGGTACTTGTGGTTCGGACTCTCTCCAACCAGCCATAATGTTGTGAGAGTGAAATTATGTCTAAGTCCAGCTTTGGTACATTAGAAGCAACTCTGAAACTTAACCTAAGCGTTTTTCGAAGCTACTTTTTGGCTAACTTCTTATAGGAAGGTCTAGGAGCTCTGAAAATGAACGTGCGCGTCTTTCACTCTTCCCGAGGGACTTAGAAGAATTTTGTGATATTTTTTATTAAATGGTGTATAAGGGTATATATATAAATATATTTTATGCACTGTATATGAGCTGGCGATTTCTAAGTCTGTGGTTCCGAGAGGGGGTAACCAGGCTCACTAATAAAGGTCAAGCCACTTGGCTGCCAGAATGCCCTGCTTCAGCACAGACCAGAAAGGCATTGTGATAAGCGTATCCCCGGTATAGTCAGGGGTTAATGGGAGTCGTCCCCGTCCCCCCAGTATACGGCCAGAACCATGGACCCGGTACTTGTGGTTCGGACTCTCTCCAACCAGCCATAATGTTGTGAGAGTGAAATTATGTCTAAGTCCAGCTTTGGTACATTAGAAGCAACTCTGAAACTTAACCTAAGCGTTTTTCGAAGCTACTTTTTGGCTAACTTCTTATAGGAAGGTCTAGGAGCTCTGAAAATGAACGTGCGCGTCTTTCACTCTTCCCGAGGGACTTAGAAGAATTTTGTGATATTTTTTATTAAAATGGTGTATAAGGGTATATATATAAATATATTTTATGCACTGTATATGAGCTGGCGACTTCTAAGTCTGTGGTTCCGAGAGGGGGTAACCAGGCTCACTAATAAAGGTCAAGCCACTTGGCTGCCAGAATGCCCTGCTTCAGCACAGACCAGAAAGGCATTGTGATAAGCGTATCCCCGGTATAGTCAGGGGTTAATGGGAGTCGTCCCCGTCCCCCCAGTATACGGCCAGAACCATGGACCCGGTACTTGTGGTTCGGACTGTCTCCAACCAGCCATAATGTTGTGAGAGTGAAATTATGTCTAAGTCCAGCTTTGGTACATTAGAAGCAACTCTGAAACTTAACCTAAGCGTTTTTCGAAGCTACTTTTTGGCTAACTTCTTATAGGAAGGTCTAGGAGCTCTGAAAATGAACGTGCGCGTCTTTCACTCTTCTCGAGGTACTTAGAAGAATTTTGTGATATTTTTTATTAAATGGTGTATAAGGGTATATATATAAATATATTTTATGCACTGTATATGAGCTGGCGATTTCTAAGTCTGTGGTTCCGAGAGGGGGTAACCAGGCTCACTAATAAAGGTCAAGCCACTTGGCTGCCAGAATGCCCTGCTTCAGCACAGACCAGAAAGGCATTGTGATAAGCGTATCCCCGGTATAGTCAGGGGTTAATGGGAGTCGTCCCCGTCCCCCCAGTATACGGCCAGAACCATGGACCCTGTACTTGTGGTTCGGACTCTCTCCAACCAGCCATAATGTTGTGAGAGTGAAATTATGTCTAAGTCCAGCTTTGGTACATTAGAAGCAACTCTGAAACTTAACCTAAGCGTTTTTCGAAGCTACTTTTTGGCTAACTTCTTATAGGAAGGTCTAGGAGCTCTGAAAATGAACGTGCGCGTCTTTCACTCTTCCCGAGGGACTTAGAAGAATTTTGTGATATTTTTTATTAAAATGGTGTATAAGGGTATATATATAAATATATTTTATGCACTGTATATGAGCTGGCGATTTCTAAGTCTGTGGTTCCGAGAGGGGGTAACCAGGCTCACTAATAAAGGTCAAGCCACTTGGCTGCCAGAATGCCCTGCTTCAGCACAGACCAGAAAGGCATTGTGATAAGCGTATCCCCGGTATAGTCAGGGGTTAATGGGAGTCGTCCCCGTCCCCCCAGTATACGGCCAGAACCATGGACCCGGTACTTGTGGTTCGGACTGTCTCCAACCAGCCATAATGTTGTGAGAGTGAAATTATGTCTAAGTCCAGCTTTGGTACATTAGAAGCAACTCTGAAACTTAACCTAAGCGTTTTTCGAAGCTACTTTTTGGCTAACTTCTTATAGGAAGGTCTAGGAGCTCTGAAAATGAACGTGCGCGTCTTTCACTCTTCCCGAGGGACTTAGAAGAATTTTGTGATATTTTTTATTAAAATGGTGTATAAGGGTATATATATAAATATATTTTATGCACTGTATATGAGCTGGCGATTTCTAAGTCTGTGGTTCCGAGAGGGGGTAACCAGGCTCACTAATAAAGGTCAAGCCACTTGGCTGCCAGAATGCCCTGCTTCAGCACAGACCAGAAAGGCATTGTGATAAGCGTATCCCCGGTATAGTCAGGGGTTAATGGGAGTCGTCCCCGTCCCCCCAGTATACGGCCAGAACCATGGACCCTGTACTTGTGGTTCGGACTCTCTCCAACCAGCCATAATGTTGTGAGAGTGAAATTATGTCTAAGTCCAGCTTTGGTACATTAGAAGCAACTCTGAAACTTAACCTAAGCGTTTTTCGAAGCTACTTTTTGGCTAACTTCTTATAGGAAGGTCTAGGAGCTCTGAAAATGAACGTGCGCGTCTTTCACTCTTCCCGAGGGACTTAGAAGAATTTTGTGATATTTTTTATTAAATGGTGTATAAGGGTATATATATAAATATATTTTATGCACTGTATATGAGCTGGCGATTTCTAAGTCTGTGGTTCCGAGAGGGGGTAACCAGGCTCACTAATAAAGGTCAAGCCACTTGGCTGCCAGAATGCCCTGCTTCAGCACAGACCAGAAAGGCATTGTGATAAGCGTATCCCCGGTATAGTCAGGGGTTAATGGGAGTCGTCCCCGTCCCCCCAGTATACGGCCAGAACCATGGACCCGGTACTTGTGGTTCGGACTGTCTCCAACCAGCCATAATGTTGTGAGAGTGAAATTATGTCTAAGTCCAGCTTTGGTACATTAGAAGCAACTCTGAAACTTAACCTAAGCGTTTTTCGAAGCTACTTTTTGGCTAACTTCTTATAGGAAGGTCTAGGAGCTCTGAAAATGAACGTGCGCGTCTTTCACTCTTCCCGAGGGACTTAGAAGAATTTTGTGATATTTTTTATTAAAATGGTGTATAAGGGTATATATATAAATATATTTTATGCACTGTATATGAGCTGGCGATTTCTAAGTCTGTGGTTCCGAGAGGGGGTAACCAGGCTCACTAATAAAGGTCAAGCCACTTGGCTGCCAGAATGCCCTGCTTCAGCACAGACCAGAAAGGCATTGTGATAAGCGTATCCCCGGTATAGTCAGGGGTTAATGGGAGTCGTCCCCGTCCCCCCAGTATACGGCCAGAACCATGGACCCGGTACTTGTGGTTCGGACTCTCTCCAACCAGCCATAATGTTGTGAGAGTGAAATTATGTCTAAGTCCAGCTTTGGTACATTAGAAGCAACTCTGAAACTTAACCTAAGCGTTTTTCGAAGCTGCTTTTTGGCTAACTTCTTATAGGAAGGTCTAGGAGCTCTGAAAATGAACGTGCGCGTCTTTCACTCTTCTCGAGGTACTTAGAAGAATTTTGTGATATTTTTTATTAAATGGTGTATAAGGGTATATATATAAATATATTTTATGCACTGTATATGAGCTGGCGATTTCTAAGTCTGTGGTTCCGAGAGGGGGTAACCAGGCTCACTAATAAAGGTCAAGCCACTTGGCTGCCAGAATGCCCTGCTTCAGCACAGACCAGAAAGGCATTGTGATAAGCGTATCCCCGGTATAGTCAGGGGTTAATGGGAGTCGTCCCCGTCCCCCCAGTATACGGCCAGAACCATGGACCCTGTACTTGTGGTTCGGACTCTCTCCAACCAGCCATAATGTTGTGAGAGTGAAATTATGTCTAAGTCCAGCTTTGGTACATTAGAAGCAACTCTGAAACTTAACCTAAGCGTTTTTCGAAGCTACTTTTTGGCTAACTTCTTATAGGAAGGTCTAGGAGCTCTGAAAATGAACGTGCGCGTCTTTCACTCTTCCCGAGGGACTTAGAAGAATTTTGTGATATTTTTTATTAAAATGGTGTATAAGGGTATATATATAAATATATTTTATGCACTGTATATGAGCTGGCGATTTCTAAGTCTGTGGTTCCGAGAGGGGGTAACCAGGCTCACTAATAAAGGTCAAGCCACTTGGCTGCCAGAATGCCCTGCTTCAGCACAGACCAGAAAGGCATTGTGATAAGCGTATCCCCGGTATAGTCAGGGGTTAATGGGAGTCGTCCCCGTCCCCCCAGTATACGGCCAGAACCATGGACCCGGTACTTGTGGTTCGGACTGTCTCCAACCAGCCATAATGTTGTGAGAGTGAAATTATGTCTAAGTCCAGCTTTGGTACATTAGAAGCAACTCTGAAACTTAACCTAAGCGTTTTTCGAAGCTACTTTTTGGCTAACTTCTTATAGGAAGGTCTAGGAGCTCTGAAAATGAACGTGCGCGTCTTTCACTCTTCCCGAGGGACTTAGAAGAATTTTGTGATATTTTTTATTAAAATGGTGTATAAGGGTATATATATAAATATATTTTATGCACTGTATATGAGCTGGCGATTTCTAAGTCTGTGGTTCCGAGAGGGGGTAACCAGGCTCACTAATAAAGGTCAAGCCACTTGGCTGCTAGAATGCCCTGCTTCAGTACAGACCAGAAAGGCATTGTGATAAGCGTATCCCCGGTATAGTCAGGGGTTAATGGGAGTCGTCCCCGTCCCCCCAGTATACGGCCAGAACCATGGACCCGGTACTTGTGGTTCGGACTGTCTCCAACCAGCCATAATGTTGTGAGAGTGAAATTATGTCTAAGTCCAGCTTTGGTACATTAGAAGCAACTCTGAAACTTAACCTAAGCGTTTTTCGAAGCTACTTTTTGGCTAACTTCTTATAGGAAGGTCTAGGAGCTCTGAAAATGAACGTGCGCGTCTTTCACTCTTCCCGAGGGACTTAGAAGAATTTTGTGATATTTTTTATTAAAATGGTGTATAAGGGTATATATATAAATATATTTTATGCACTCTATATGAGCTGGCGATTTCTAAGTCTGTGGTTCCGAGAGGGGGTAACCAGGCTCACTAATAAAGGTCAAGCCACTTGGCTGCCAGAATGCCCTGCTTCAGCACAGACCAGAAAGGCATTGTGATAAGCGTATCCCCGGTATAGTCAGGGGTTAATGGGAGTCGTCCCCGTCCCCCCAGTATACGGCCAGAACCATGGACCCGGTACTTGTGGTTCGGACTTTCTCCAACCAGCCATAATGTTGTGAGAGTGAAATTATGTCTAAGTCCAGCTTTGGTACATTAGAAGCAACTCTGAAACTTAACCTAAGCGTTTTTCGAAGCTACTTTTTGGCTAACTTCTTATAGGAAGGTCTAGGAGCTCTGAAAATGAACGTGCGCGTCTTTCACTCTTCCCGAGGGACTTAGAAGAATTTTGTGATATTTTTTATTAAATGGTGTATAAGGGTATATATATAAATATATTTTATGCACTGTATATGAGCTGGCGATTTCTAAGTCTGTGGTTCCGAGAGGGGGTAACCAGGCTCACTAATAAAGGTCAAGCCACTTGGCTGCCAGAATGCCCTGCTTCAGCACAGACCAGAAAGGAATTGTGATAAGCGTATCCCCTGTATAGTCAGGGGTTAATGGGAGTCGTCCCCGTCCCCCCAGTATACGGCCAGAACCATGGACCCGGTACTTGTGGTTCGGACTCTCTCCAACCAGCCATAATGTTGTGAGAGTGAAATTATGTCTAAGTCCAGCTTTGGTACATTAGAAGCAACTCTGAAACTTAACCTAAGCGTTTTTCGAAGCTACTTTTTGGCTAACTTCTTATAGGAAGGTCTAGGAGCTCTGAAAATGAACGTGCGCGTCTTTCACTCTTCCCGAGGGACTTAGAAGAATTTTGTGATATTTTTTATTAAATGGTGTATAAGGGTATATATATAAATATATTTTATGCACTGTATATGAGCTGGCGATTTCTAAGTCTGTGGTTCCGAGAGGGGGTAACCAGGCTCACTAATAAAGGTCAAGCCACTTGGCTGCCAGAATGCCCTGCTTCAGCACAGACCAGAAAGGCATTGTGATAAGCGTATCCCCGGTATAGTCAGGGGTTAATGGGAGTCGTCCCCGTCCCCCCAGTATACGGCCAGAACCATGGACCCGGTACTTGTGGTTCGGACTGTCTCCAACCAGCCATAATGTTGTGAGAGTGAAATTATGTCTAAGTCCAGCTTTGGTACATTAGAAGCAACTCTGAAACTTAACCTAAGCGTTTTTCGAAGCTACTTTTTGGCTAACTTCTTATAGGAAGGTCTAGGAGCTCTGAAAATGAACGTGCGCGTCTTTCACTCTTCTCGAGGTACTTAGAAGAATTTTGTGATATTTTTTATTAAATGGTGTATAAGGGTATATATATAAATATATTTTATGCACTGTATATGAGCTGGCGATTTCTAAGTCTGTGGTTCCGAGAGGGGGTAAACAGGCTCACTAATAAAGGTCAAGCCACTTGGCTGCCAGAATGCCCTGCTTCAGCACAGACCAGAAAGGCATTGTGATAAGCGTATCCCCGGTATAGTCAGGGGTTAATGGGAGTCGTCCCCGTCCCCCCAGTATACGGCCAGAACCATGGACCCTGTACTTGTGGTTCGGACTCTCTCCAACCAGCCATAATGTTGTGAGAGTGAAATTATGTCTAAGTCCAGCTTTGGTACATTAGAAGCAACTCTGAAACTTAACCTAAGCGTTTTTCGAAGCTACTTTTTGGCTAACTTCTTATAGGAAGGTCTAGGAGCTCTGAAAATGAACGTGCGCGTCTTTCACTCTTCCCGAGGGACTTAGAAGAATTTTGTGATATTTTTTATTAAAATGGTGTATAAGGGTATATATATAAATATATTTTATGCACTGTATATGAGCTGGCGATTTCTAAGTCTGTGGTTCCGAGAGGGGGTAACCAGGCTCACTAATAAAGGTCAAGCCACTTGGCTGCCAGAATGCCCTGCTTCAGCACAGACCAGAAAGGCATTGTGATAAGCGTATCCCCGGTATAGTCAGGGGTTAATGGGAGTCGTCCCCGTCCCCCCAGTATACGGCCAGAACCATGGACCCGGTACTTGTGGTTCGGACTGTCTCCAACCAGCCATAATGTTGTGAGAGTGAAATTATGTCTAAGTCCAGCTTTGGTACATTAGAAGCAACTCTGAAACTTAACCTAAGCGTTTTTCGAAGCTACTTTTTGGCTAACTTCTTATAGGAAGGTCTAGGAGCTCTGAAAATGAACGTGCGCGTCTTTCACTCTTCCCGAGGGACTTAGAAGAATTTTGTGATATTTTTTATTAAAATGGTGTATAAGGGTATATATATAAATATATTTTATGCACTGTATATGAGCTGGCGATTTCTAAGTCTGTGGTTCCGAGAGGGGGTAACCAGGCTCACTAATAAAGGTCAAGCCACTTGGCTGCCAGAATGCCCTGCTTCAGCACAGACCAGAAAGGCATTGTGATAAGCGTATCCCCGGTATAGTCAGGGGTTAATGGGAGTCGTCCCCGTCCCCCCAGTATACGGCCAGAACCATGGACCCGGTACTTGTGGTTCGGACTCTCTCCAACCAGCCATAATGTTGTGAGAGTGAAATTATGTCTAAGTCCAGCTTTGGTACATTAGAAGCAACTCTGAAACTTAACCTAAGCGTTTTTCGAAGCTACTTTTTGGCTAACTTCTTATAGGAAGGTCTAGGAGCTCTGAAAATGAACGTGCGCGTCTTTCACTCTTCCCGAGGGACTTAGAAGAATTTTGTGATATTTTTTATTAAAATGGTGTATAAGGGTATATATATATAAATATATTTTATGCACTGTATATGAGCTGGCGATTTCTAAGTCTGTGGTTCCGAGAGGGGGTAACCAGGCTCACTAATAAAGGTCAAGCCACTTGGCTGCCAGAATGCCCTGCTTCAGCACAGACCAGAAAGGCATTGTGATAAGCGTATCCCCGGTATAGTCAGGGGTTAATGGGAGTCGTCCCCGTCCCCCCAGTATACGGCCAGAACCATGGACCCGGTACTTGTGGTTCGGACTGTCTCCAACCAGCCATAATGTTGTGAGAGTGAAATTATGTCTAAGTCCAGCTTTGGTACATTAGAAGCAACTCTGAAACTTAACCTAAGCGTTTTTCGAAGCTACTTTTTGGCTAACTTCTTATAGGAAGGTCTAGGAGCTCTGAAAATGAACGTGCGCGTCTTTCACTCTTCCCGAGGGACTTAGAAGAATTTTGTGATATTTTTTATTAAAATGGTGTATAAGGGTATATATATAAATATATTTTATGCACTGTATATGAGCTGGCGATTTCTAAGTCTGTGGTTCCGAGAGGGGGTAACCAGGCTCACTAATAAAGGTCAAGCCACTTGGCTGCCAGAATGCCCTGCTTCAGCACAGACCAGAAAGGCATTGTGATAAGCGTATCCCCGGTATAGTCAGGGGTTAATGGGAGTCGTCCCCGTCCCCCCAGTATACGGCCAGAACCATGGACCCGGTACTTGTGGTTCGGACTCTCTCCAACCAGCCATAATGTTGTGAGAGTGAAATTATGTCTAAGTCCAGCTTTGGTACATTAGAAGCAACTCTGAAACTTAACCTAAGCGTTTTTCGAAGCTACTTTTTGGCTAACTTCTTATAGGAAGGTCTAGGAGCTCTGAAAATGAACGTGCGCGTCTTTCACTCTTCCCGAGGGACTTAGAAGAATTTTGTGATATTTTTTATTAAAATGGTGTATAAGGGTATATATATAAATATATTTTATGCACTGTATATGAGCTGGCGACTTCTAAGTCTGTGGTTCCGAGAGGGGGTAACCAGGCTCACTAATAAAGGTCAAGCCACTTGGCTGCCAGAATGCCCTGCTTCAGCACAGACCAGAAAGGCATTGTGATAAGCGTATCCCCGGTATAGTCAGGGGTTAATGGGAGTCGTCCCCGTCCCCCCAGTATACGGCCAGAACCATGGACCCGGTACTTGTGGTTCGGACTGTCTCCAACCAGCCATAATGTTGTGAGAGTGAAATTATGTCTAAGTCCAGCTTTGGTACATTAGAAGCAACTCTGAAACTTAACCTAAGCGTTTTTCGAAGCTACTTTTTGGCTAACTTCTTATAGGAAGGTCTAGGAGCTCTGAAAATGAACGTGCGCGTCTTTCACTCTTCCCGAGGGACTTAGAAGAATTTTGTGATATTTTTTATTAAATGGTGTATAAGGGTATATATATAAATATATTTTATGCACTGTATATGAGCTGGCGATTTCTAAGTCTGTGGTTCCGAGAGGGGGTAACCAGGCTCACTAATAAAGGTCAAGCCACTTGGCTGCCAGAATGCCCTGCTTCAGCACAGACCAGAAAGGAATTGTGATAAGCGTATCCCCTGTATAGTCAGGGGTTAATGGGAGTCGTCCCCGTCCCCCCAGTATACGGCCAGAACCATGGACCCGGTACTTGTGGTTCGGACTCTCTCCAACCAGCCATAATGTTGTGAGAGTGAAATTATGTCTAAGTCCAGCTTTGGTACATTAGAAGCAACTCTGAAACTTAACCTAAGCGTTTTTCGAAGCTACTTTTTGGCTAACTTCTTATAGGAAGGTCTAGGAGCTCTGAAAATGAACGTGCGCGTCTTTCACTCTTCCCGAGGGACTTAGAAGAATTTTGTGATATTTTTTATTAAAATGGTGTATAAGGGTATATATATAAATATATTTTATGCACTGTATATGAGCTGGCGATTTCTAAGTCTGTGGTTCCGAGAGGGGGTAACCAGGCTCACTAATAAAGGTCAAGCCACTTGGCTGCCAGAATGCCCTGCTTCAGCACAGACCAGAAAGGCATTGTGATAAGCGTATCCCCGGTATAGTCAGGGGTTAATGGGAGTCGTCCCCGTCCCCCCAGTATACGGCCAGAACCATGGACCCGGTACTTGTGGTTCGGACTCTCTCCAACCAGCCATAATGTTGTGAGAGTGAAATTATGTCTAAGTCCAGCTTTGGTACATTAGAAGCAACTCTGAAACTTAACCTAAGCGTTTTTCGAAGCTACTTTTTGGCTAACTTCTTATAGGAAGGTCTAGGAGCTCTGAAAATGAACGTGCGCGTCTTTCACTCTTCCCGAGGGACTTAGAAGAATTTTGTGATATTTTTTATTAAAATGGTGTATAAGGGTATATATATATAAATATATTTTATGCACTGTATATGAGCTGGCGATTTCTAAGTCTGTGGTTCCGAGAGGGGGTAACCAGGCTCACTAATAAAGGTCAAGCCACTTGGCTGCCAGAATGCCCTGCTTCAGCACAGACCAGAAAGGCATTGTGATAAGCGTATCCCCGGTATAGTCAGGGGTTAATGGGAGTCGTCCCCGTCCCCCCAGTATACGGCCAGAACCATGGACCCGGTACTTGTGGTTCGGACTGTCTCCAACCAGCCATAATGTTGTGAGAGTGAAATTATGTCTAAGTCCAGCTTTGGTACATTAGAAGCAACTCTGAAACTTAACCTAAGCGTTTTTCGAAGCTACTTTTTGGCTAACTTCTTATAGGAAGGTCTAGGAGCTCTGAAAATGAACGTGCGCGTCTTTCACTCTTCCCGAGGGACTTAGAAGAATTTTGTGATATTTTTTATTAAAATGGTGTATAAGGGTATATATATAAATATATTTTATGCACTGTATATGAGCTGGCGATTTCTAAGTCTGTGGTTCCGAGAGGGGGTAACCAGGCTCACTAATAAAGGTCAAGCCACTTGGCTGCCAGAATGCCCTGCTTCAGCACAGACCAGAAAGGCATTGTGATAAGCGTATCCCCGGTATAGTCAGGGGTTAATGGGAGTCGTCCCCGTCCCCCCAGTATACGGCCAGAACCATGGACCCGGTACTTGTGGTTCGGACTCTCTCCAACCAGCCATAATGTTGTGAGAGTGAAATTATGTCTAAGTCCAGCTTTGGTACATTAGAAGCAACTCTGAAACTTAACCTAAGCGTTTTTCGAAGCTACTTTTTGGCTAACTTCTTATAGGAAGGTCTAGGAGCTCTGAAAATGAACGTGCGCGTCTTTCACTCTTCCCGAGGGACTTAGAAGAATTTTGTGATATTTTTTATTAAAATGGTGTATAAGGGTATATATATAAATATATTTTATGCACTGTATATGAGCTGGCGACTTCTAAGTCTGTGGTTCCGAGAGGGGGTAACCAGGCTCACTAATAAAGGTCAAGCCACTTGGCTGCCAGAATGCCCTGCTTCAGCACAGACCAGAAAGGCATTGTGATAAGCGTATCCCCGGTATAGTCAGGGGTTAATGGGAGTCGTCCCCGTCCCCCCAGTATACGGCCAGAACCATGGACCCGGTACTTGTGGTTCGGACTGTCTCCAACCAGCCATAATGTTGTGAGAGTGAAATTATGTCTAAGTCCAGCTTTGGTACATTAGAAGCAACTCTGAAACTTAACCTAAGCGTTTTTCGAAGCTACTTTTTGGCTAACTTCTTATAGGAAGGTCTAGGAGCTCTGAAAATGAACGTGCGCGTCTTTCACTCTTCCCGAGGGACTTAGAAGAATTTTGTGATATTTTTTATTAAAATGGTGTATAAGGGTATATATATAAATATATTTTATGCACTGTATATGAGCTGGCGATTTCTAAGTCTGTGGTTCCGAGAGGGGGTAACCAGGCTCACTAATAAAGGTCAAGCCACTTGGCTGCCAGAATGCCCTGCTTCAGCACAGACCAGAAAGGAATTGTGATAAGCGTATCCCCTGTATAGTCAGGGGTTAATGGGAGTCGTCCCCGTCCCCCCAGTATACGGCCAGAACCATGGACCCGGTACTTGTGGTTCGGACTCTCTCCAACCAGCCATAATGTTGTGAGAGTGAAATTATGTCTAAGTCCAGCTTTGGTACATTAGAAGCAACTCTGAAACTTAACCTAAGCGTTTTTCGAAGCTACTTTTTGGCTAACTTCTTATAGGAAGGTCTAGGAGCTCTGAAAATGAACGTGCGCGTCTTTCACTCTTCCCGAGGGACTTAGAAGAATTTTGTGATATTTTTTATTAAATGGTGTATAAGGGTATATATATAAATATATTTTATGCACTGTATATGAGCTGGCGATTTCTAAGTCTGTGGTTCCGAGAGGGGGTAACCAGGCTCACTAATAAAGGTCAAGCCACTTGGCTGCCAGAATGCCCTGCTTCAGCACAGACCAGAAAGGCATTGTGATAAGCGTATCCCCGGTATAGTCAGGGGTTAATGGGAGTCGTCCCCGTCCCCCCAGTATACGGCCAGAACCATGGACCCGGTACTTGTGGTTCGGACTCTCTCCAACCAGCCATAATGTTGTGAGAGTGAAATTATGTCTAAGTCCAGCTTTGGTACATTAGAAGCAACTCTGAAACTTAACCTAAGCGTTTTTCGAAGCTACTTTTTGGCTAACTTCTTATAGGAAGGTCTAGGAGCTCTGAAAATGAACGTGCGCGTCTTTCACTCTTCCCGAGGGACTTAGAAGAATTTTGTGATATTTTTTATTAAAATGGTGTATAAGGGTATATATATAAATATATTTTATGCACTGTATATGAGCTGGCGACTTCTAAGTCTGTGGTTCCGAGAGGGGGTAACCAGGCTCACTAATAAAGGTCAAGCCACTTGGCTGCCAGAATGCCCTGCTTCAGCACAGACCAGAAAGGCATTGTGATAAGCGTATCCCCGGTATAGTCAGGGGTTAATGGGAGTCGTCCCCGTCCCCCCAGTATACGGCCAGAACCATGGACCCGGTACTTGTGGTTCGGACTGTCTCCAACCAGCCATAATGTTGTGAGAGTGAAATTATGTCTAAGTCCAGCTTTGGTACATTAGAAGCAACTCTGAAACTTAACCTAAGCGTTTTTCGAAGCTACTTTTTGGCTAACTTCTTATAGGAAGGTCTAGGAGCTCTGAAAATGAACGTGCGCGTCTTTCACTCTTCTCGAGGTACTTAGAAGAATTTTGTGATATTTTTTATTAAATGGTGTATAAGGGTATATATATAAATATATTTTATGCACTGTATATGAGCTGGCGATTTCTAAGTCTGTGGTTCCGAGAGGGGGTAACCAGGCTCACTAATAAAGGTCAAGCCACTTGGCTGCCAGAATGCCCTGCTTCAGCACAGACCAGAAAGGCATTGTGATAAGCGTATCCCCGGTATAGTCAGGGGTTAATGGGAGTCGTCCCCGTCCCCCCAGTATACGGCCAGAACCATGGACCCTGTACTTGTGGTTCGGACTCTCTCCAACCAGCCATAATGTTGTGAGAGTGAAATTATGTCTAAGTCCAGCTTTGGTACATTAGAAGCAACTCTGAAACTTAACCTAAGCGTTTTTCGAAGCTACTTTTTGGCTAACTTCTTATAGGAAGGTCTAGGAGCTCTGAAAATGAACGTGCGCGTCTTTCACTCTTCCCGAGGGACTTAGAAGAATTTTGTGATATTTTTTATTAAAATGGTGTATAAGGGTATATATATAAATATATTTTATGCACTGTATATGAGCTGGCGATTTCTAAGTCTGTGGTTCCGAGAGGGGGTAACCAGGCTCACTAATAAAGGTCAAGCCACTTGGCTGCCAGAATGCCCTGCTTCAGCACAGACCAGAAAGGCATTGTGATAAGCGTATCCCCGGTATAGTCAGGGGTTAATGGGAGTCGTCCCCGTCCCCCCAGTATACGGCCAGAACCATGGACCCGGTACTTGTGGTTCGGACTGTCTCCAACCAGCCATAATGTTGTGAGAGTGAAATTATGTCTAAGTCCAGCTTTGGTACATTAGAAGCAACTCTGAAACTTAACCTAAGCGTTTTTCGAAGCTACTTTTTGGCTAACTTCTTATAGGAAGGTCTAGGAGCTCTGAAAATGAACGTGCGCGTCTTTCACTCTTCCCGAGGGACTTAGAAGAATTTTGTGATATTTTTTATTAAAATGGTGTATAAGGGTATATATATAAATATATTTTATGCACTGTATATGAGCTGGCGATTTCTAAGTCTGTGGTTCCGAGAGGGGGTAACCAGGCTCACTAATAAAGGTCAAGCCACTTGGCTGCCAGAATGCCCTGCTTCAGCACAGACCAGAAAGGCATTGTGATAAGCGTATCCCCGGTATAGTCAGGGGTTAATGGGAGTCGTCCCCGTCCCCCCAGTATACGGCCAGAACCATGGACCCTGTACTTGTGGTTCGGACTCTCTCCAACCAGCCATAATGTTGTGAGAGTGAAATTATGTCTAAGTCCAGCTTTGGTACATTAGAAGCAACTCTGAAACTTAACCTAAGCGTTTTTCGAAGCTACTTTTTGGCTAACTTCTTATAGGAAGGTCTAGGAGCTCTGAAAATGAACGTGCGCGTCTTTCACTCTTCCCGAGGGACTTAGAAGAATTTTGTGATATTTTTTATTAAAATGGTGTATAAGGGTATATATATAAATATATTTTATGCACTGTATATGAGCTGGCGATTTCTAAGTCTGTGGTTCCGAGAGGGGGTAACCAGGCTCACTAATAAAGGTCAAGCCACTTGGCTGCCAGAATGCCCTGCTTCAGCACAGACCAGAAAGGCATTGTGATAAGCGTATCCCCGGTATAGTCAGGGGTTAATGGGAGTCGTCCCCGTCCCCCCAGTATACGGCCAGAACCATGGACCCGGTACTTGTGGTTCGGACTGTCTCCAACCAGCCATAATGTTGTGAGAGTGAAATTATGTCTAAGTCCAGCTTTGGTACATTAGAAGCAACTCTGAAACTTAACCTAAGCGTTTTTCGAAGCTACTTTTTGGCTAACTTCTTATAGGAAGGTCTAGGAGCTCTGAAAATGAACGTGCGCGTCTTTCACTCTTCCCGAGGGACTTAGAAGAATTTTGTGATATTTTTTATTAAAATGGTGTATAAGGGTATATATATAAATATATTTTATGCACTGTATATGAGCTGGCGATTTCTAAGTCTGTGGTTCCGAGAGGGGGTAACCAGGCTCACTAATAAAGGTCAAGCCACTTGGCTGCCAGAATGCCCTGCTTCAGCACAGACCAGAAAGGCATTGTGATAAGCGTATCCCCGGTATAGTCAGGGGTTAATGGGAGTCGTCCCCGTCCCCCCAGTATACGGCCAGAACCATGGACCCGGTACTTGTGGTTCGGACTCTCTCCAACCAGCCATAATGTTGTGAGAGTGAAATTATGTCTAAGTCCAGCTTTGGTACATTAGAAGCAACTCTGAAACTTAACCTAAGCGTTTTTCGAAGCTGCTTTTTGGCTAACTTCTTATAGGAAGGTCTAGGAGCTCTGAAAATGAACGTGCGCGTCTTTCACTCTTCTCGAGGTACTTAGAAGAATTTTGTGATATTTTTTATTAAATGGTGTATAAGGGTATATATATAAATATATTTTATGCACTGTATATGAGCTGGCGATTTCTAAGTCTGTGGTTCCGAGAGGGGGTAACCAGGCTCACTAATAAAGGTCAAGCCACTTGGCTGCCAGAATGCCCTGCTTCAGCACAGACCAGAAAGGCATTGTGATAAGCGTATCCCCGGTATAGTCAGGGGTTAATGGGAGTCGTCCCCGTCCCCCCAGTATACGGCCAGAACCATGGACCCTGTACTTGTGGTTCGGACTCTCTCCAACCAGCCATAATGTTGTGAGAGTGAAATTATGTCTAAGTCCAGCTTTGGTACATTAGAAGCAACTCTGAAACTTAACCTAAGCGTTTTTCGAAGCTACTTTTTGGCTAACTTCTTATAGGAAGGTCTAGGAGCTCTGAAAATGAACGTGCGCGTCTTTCACTCTTCCCGAGGGACTTAGAAGAATTTTGTGATATTTTTTATTAAAATGGTGTATAAGGGTATATATATAAATATATTTTATGCACTGTATATGAGCTGGCGATTTCTAAGTCTGTGGTTCCGAGAGGGGGTAACCAGGCTCACTAATAAAGGTCAAGCCACTTGGCTGCCAGAATGCCCTGCTTCAGCACAGACCAGAAAGGCATTGTGATAAGCGTATCCCCGGTATAGTCAGGGGTTAATGGGAGTCGTCCCCGTCCCCCCAGTATACGGCCAGAACCATGGACCCGGTACTTGTGGTTCGGACTGTCTCCAACCAGCCATAATGTTGTGAGAGTGAAATTATGTCTAAGTCCAGCTTTGGTACATTAGAAGCAACTCTGAAACTTAACCTAAGCGTTTTTCGAAGCTACTTTTTGGCTAACTTCTTATAGGAAGGTCTAGGAGCTCTGAAAATGAACGTGCGCGTCTTTCACTCTTCCCGAGGGACTTAGAAGAATTTTGTGATATTTTTTATTAAAATGGTGTATAAGGGTATATATATAAATATATTTTATGCACTGTATATGAGCTGGCGATTTCTAAGTCTGTGGTTCCGAGAGGGGGTAACCAGGCTCACTAATAAAGGTCAAGCCACTTGGCTGCTAGAATGCCCTGCTTCAGTACAGACCAGAAAGGCATTGTGATAAGCGTATCCCCGGTATAGTCAGGGGTTAATGGGAGTCGTCCCCGTCCCCCCAGTATACGGCCAGAACCATGGACCCGGTACTTGTGGTTCGGACTGTCTCCAACCAGCCATAATGTTGTGAGAGTGAAATTATGTCTAAGTCCAGCTTTGGTACATTAGAAGCAACTCTGAAACTTAACCTAAGCGTTTTTCGAAGCTACTTTTTGGCTAACTTCTTATAGGAAGGTCTAGGAGCTCTGAAAATGAATGTGCGCGTCTTTCACTCTTCCCGAGGGACTTAGAAGAATTTTGTGATATTTTTTATTAAAATGGTGTATAAGGGTATATATATAAATATATTTTATGCACTGTATATGAGCTGGCGATTTCTAAGTCTGTGGTTCCGAGAGGGGGTAACCAGGCTCACTAATAAAGGTCAAGCCACTTGGCTGCCAGAATGCCCTGCTTCAGCACAGACCAGAAAGGCATTGTGATAAGCGTATCCCCGGTATAGTCAGGGGTTAATGGGAGTCGTCCCCGTCCCCCCAGTATACGGCCAGAACCATGGACCCGGTACTTGTGGTTCGGACTATCTCCAACCAGCCATAATGGTGTGAGAGTGAAATTATGTCTAAGTCCAGCTTTGGTACATTAGAAGCAACTCTGAAACTTAACCTAAGCGATTTTCAAAACTACTTTTTGGCTAACTTCTTATAGGAAGGTCTAGGAGCTCTGAAAATGAACGTGCGCGTCTTTCACTCTTCCCGAGGGACTTAGAAGAATTTTGTGATATTTTTTATTAAAATGGTGTATAAGGGTATACAGTATATATAAATATATTTTATGCACTGTATATGAGCTGGCGATTTCTAAGTCTGTGGTTCCGAGAGGGGGTAACCAGGCTCACTAATAAAGGTCAAGCCACTTGGCTGCCAGAATGCCCTGCTTCAGCACAGACCAGAAAGGCATTGTGATAAGCGTATCCCCGGTATAGTCAGGGGTTAATGGGAGTCGTCCCCGTCCCCCCAGTATACGGCCAGAACCATGGACCCGGTACTTGTGGTTCGGACTGTCTCCAACCAGCCATAATGTTGTGAGAGTGAAATTATGTCTAAGTCCAGCTTTGGTACATTAGAAGCAACTCTGAAACTTAACCTAAGCGTTTTTCGAAGCTACTTTTTGGCTAACTTCTTATAGGAAGGTCTAGGAGCTCTGAAAATGAACGTGCGCGTCTTTCACTCTTCCCGAGGGACTTAGAAGAATTTTGTGATATTTTTTATTAAATGGTGTATAAGGATATATATATAAATATATTTTATGCACTGTATATGAGCTGGCGATTTCTAAGTCTGTGGTTCCGAGAGGGGGTAACCAGGCTCACTAATAAAGGTCAAGCCACTTGGCTGCCAGAATGCCCTGCTTCAGCACAGACCAGAAAGGCATTGTGATAAGCGTATCCCCGGTATAGTCAGGGGTTAATGGGAGTCGTCCCCGTCCCCCCAGTATACGGCCAGAACCATGGACCCGGTACTTGTGGTTCGGACTATCTCCAACCATCCATAATGGTGTGAGAGTGAAATTATGTCTAAGTCCAGCTTTGGTACATTAGAAGCAACTCTGAAACTTAACCTAAGCGATTTTCAAAACTACTTTTTGGCTAACTTCTTATAGGAAGGTCTAGGAGCTCTGAAAATGAACGTGCGCGTCTTTCACTCTTCCCGAGGGACTTACAAGAATTTTGTGATATTTTTTATTAAAATGGTGTATAAGGGTATATATATAAATATATTTTATGCACTGTATATGAGCTGGCGATTTCTAAGTCTGTGGTTCCGAGAGGGGGTAACCAGGCTCACTAATAAAGGTCAAGCCACTTGGCTGCCAGAATGCCCTGCTTCAGCACAGACCAGAAAGGCATTGTGATAAGCGTATCCCCGGTATAGTCAGGGGTTAATGGGAGTCGTCCCCGTCCCCCCAGTATACGGCCAGAACCATGGACCCGGTACTTGTGGTTCGGACTGTCTCCAACCAGCCATAATGTTGTGAGAGTGAAATTATGTCTAAGTCCAGCTTTGGTACATTAGAAGCAACTCTGAAACTTAACCTAAGCGTTTTTCGAAGCTACTTTTTGGCTAACTTCTTATAGGAAGGTCTAGGAGCTCTGAAAATGAACGTGCGCGTCTTTCACTCTTCCCGAGGGACTTAGAAGAATTTTGTGATATTTTTTATTAAATGGTGTATAAGGGTATATATATAAATATATTTTATGCACTGTATATGAGCTGGCGATTTCTAAGTCTGTGGTTCCGAGAGGGGGTAACCAGGCTCACTAATAAAGGTCAAGCCACTTGGCTGCCAGAATGCCCTGCTTCAGCACAGACCAGAAAGGCATTGTGATAAGCGTATCCCCGGTATAGTCAGGGGTTAATGGGAGTCGTCCCCGTCCCCCCAGTATACGGCCAGAACCATGGACCCTGTACTTGTGGTTCGGACTCTCTCCAACCAGCCATAATGTTGTGAGAGTGAAATTATGTCTAAGTCCAGCTTTGGTACATTAGAAGCAACTCTGAAACTTAACCTAAGCGTTTTTCGAAGCTACTTTTTGGCTAACTTCTTATAGGAAGGTCTAGGAGCTCTGAAAATGAACGTGCGCGTCTTTCACTCTTCCCGAGGGACTTAGAAGAATTTTGTGATATTTTTTATTAAAATGGTGTATAAGGGTATATATATAAATATATTTTATGCACTCTATATGAGCTGGCGATTTCTAAGTCTGTGGTTCCGAGAGGGGGTAACCAGGCTCACTAATAAAGGTCAAGCCACTTGGCTGCCAGAATGCCCTGCTTCAGCACAGACCAGAAAGGCATTGTGATAAGCGTATCCCCGGTATAGTCAGGGGTTAATGGGAGTCGTCCCCGTCCCCCCAGTATACGGCCAGAACCATGGACCCGGTACTTGTGGTTCGGACTGTCTCCAACCAGCCATAATGTTGTGAGAGTGAAATTATGTCTAAGTCCAGCTTTGGTACATTAGAAGCAACTCTGAAACTTAACCTAAGCGTTTTTCGAAGCTACTTTTTGGCTAACTTCTTATAGGAAGGTCTAGGAGCTCTGAAAATGAACGTGCGCGTCTTTCACTCTTCCCGAGGGACTTAGAAGAATTTTGTGATATTTTTTATTAAATGGTGTATAAGGGTATATATATAAATATATTTTATGCACTGTATATGAGCTGGCGATTTCTAAGTCTGTGGTTCCGAGAGGGGGTAACCAGGCTCACTAATAAAGGTCAAGCCACTTGGCTGCCAGAATGCCCTGCTTCAGCACAGACCAGAAAGGAATTGTGATAAGCGTATCCCCTGTATAGTCAGGGGTTAATGGGAGTCGTCCCCGTCCCCCCAGTATACGGCCAGAACCATGGACCCGGTACTTGTGGTTCGGACTCTCTCCAACCAGCCATAATGTTGTGAGAGTGAAATTATGTCTAAGTCCAGCTTTGGTACATTAGAAGCAACTCTGAAACTTAACCTAAGCGTTTTTCGAAGCTACTTTTTGGCTAACTTCTTATAGGAAGGTCTAGGAGCTCTGAAAATGAACGTGCGCGTCTTTCACTCTTCCCGAGGGACTTAGAAGAATTTTGTGATATTTTTTATTAAATGGTGTATAAGGGTATATATATAAATATATTTTATGCACTGTATATGAGCTGGCGATTTCTAAGTCTGTGGTTCCGAGAGGGGGTAACCAGGCTCACTAATAAAGGTCAAGCCACTTGGCTGCCAGAATGCCCTGCTTCAGCACAGACCAGAAAGGAATTGTGATAAGCGTATCCCCTGTATAGTCAGGGGTTAATGGGAGTCGTCCCCGTCCCCCCAGTATACGGCCAGAACCATGGACCCGGTACTTGTGGTTCGGACTCTCTCCAACCAGCCATAATGTTGTGAGAGTGAAATTATGTCTAAGTCCAGCTTTGGTACATTAGAAGCAACTCTGAAACTTAACCTAAGCGTTTTTCGAAGCTACTTTTTGGCTAACTTCTTATAGGAAGATCTGGGAGCTCTGAAAATGAACGTGCGCGTCTTTCACTCTTCCCGAGGGACTTAGAAGAATTTTGTGATATTTTTTATTAAAATGGTGTATAAGGGTATATATATAAATATATTTTATGCACTGTATATGAGCTGGCGATTTCTAAGTCTGTGGTTCCGAGAGGGGGTAACCAGGCTCACTAATAAAGGTCAAGCCACTTGGCTGCCAGAATGCCCTGCTTCAGCACAGACCAGAAAGGCATTGTGATAAGCGTATCCCCTGTATAGTCAGGGGTTAATGGGAGTCGTCCCCGTCCCCCCAGTATACGGCCAGAACCATGGACCCGGTACTTGTGGTTCGGACTGTCTCCAACCAGCCATAATGTTGTGAGAGTGAAATTATGTCTAAGTCCAGCTTTGGTACATTAGAAGCAACTCTGAAACTTAACCTAAGCGTTTTTCGAAGCTACTTTTTGGCTAACTTCTTATAGGAAGGTCTAGGAGCTCTGAAAATGAACGTGCGCGTCTTTCACTCTTCCCGAGGGACTTAGAAGAATTTTGTGATATTTTTTATTAAAATGGTGTATAAGGGTATATATATAAATATATTTTATGCACTCTATATGAGCTGGCGATTTCTAAGTCTGTGGTTCCGAGAGGGGGTAACCAGGCTCACTAATAAAGGTCAAGCCACTTGGCTGCCAGAATGCCCTGCTTCAGCACAGACCAGAAAGGCATTGTGATAAGCGTATCCCCGGTATAGTCAGGGGTTAATGGGAGTCGTCCCCGTCCCCCCAGTATACGGCCAGAACCATGGACCCGGTACTTGTGGTTCGGACTGTCTCCAACCAGCCATAATGTTGTGAGAGTGAAATTATGTCTAAGTCCAGCTTTGGTACATTAGAAGCAACTCTGAAACTTAACCTAAGCGTTTTTCGAAGCTACTTTTTGGCTAACTTCTTATAGGAAGGTCTAGGAGCTCTGAAAATGAACGTGCGCGTCTTTCACTCTTCCCGAGGGACTTAGAAGAATTTTGTGATATTTTTTATTAAATGGTGTATAAGGGTATATATATAAATATATTTTATGCACTGTATATGAGCTGGCGATTTCTAAGTCTGTGGTTCCGAGAGGGGGTAACCAGGCTCACTAATAAAGGTCAAGCCACTTGGCTGCCAGAATGCCCTGCTTCAGCACAGACCAGAAAGGAATTGTGATAAGCGTATCCCCTGTATAGTCAGGGGTTAATGGGAGTCGTCCCCGTCCCCCCAGTATACGGCCAGAACCATGGACCCGGTACTTGTGGTTCGGACTCTCTCCAACCAGCCATAATGTTGTGAGAGTGAAATTATGTCTAAGTCCAGCTTTGGTACATTAGAAGCAACTCTGAAACTTAACCTAAGCGTTTTTCGAAGCTACTTTTTGGCTAACTTCTTATAGGAAGGTCTAGGAGCTCTGAAAATGAACGTGCGCGTCTTTCACTCTTCCCGAGGGACTTAGAAGAATTTTGTGATATTTTTTATTAAATGGTGTATAAGGGTATATATATAAATATATTTTATGCACTGTATATGAGCTGGCGATTTCTAAGTCTGTGGTTCCGAGAGGGGGTAACCAGGCTCACTAATAAAGGTCAAGCCACTTGGCTGCCAGAATGCCCTGCTTCAGCACAGACCAGAAAGGAATTGTGATAAGCGTATCCCCTGTATAGTCAGGGGTTAATGGGAGTCGTCCCCGTCCCCCCAGTATACGGCCAGAACCATGGACCCGGTACTTGTGGTTCGGACTCTCTCCAACCAGCCATAATGTTGTGAGAGTGAAATTATGTCTAAGTCCAGCTTTGGTACATTAGAAGCAACTCTGAAACTTAACCTAAGCGTTTTTCGAAGCTACTTTTTGGCTAACTTCTTATAGGAAGGTCTAGGAGCTCTGAAAATGAACGTGCGCGTCTTTCACTCTTCCCGAGGGACTTAGAAGAATTTTGTGATATTTTTTATTAAAATGGTGTATAAGGGTATATATATAAATATATTTTATGCACTCTATATGAGCTGGCGATTTCTAAGTCTGTGGTTCCGAGAGGGGGTAACCAGGCTCACTAATAAAGGTCAAGCCACTTGGCTGCCAGAATGCCCTGCTTCAGCACAGACCAGAAAGGCATTGTGATAAGCGTATCCCCGGTATAGTCAGGGGTTAATGGGAGTCGTCCCCGTCCCCCCAGTATACGGCCAGAACCATGGACCCGGTACTTGTGGTTCGGACTGTCTCCAACCAGCCATAATGTTGTGAGAGTGAAATTATGTCTAAGTCCAGCTTTGGTACATTAGAAGCAACTCTGAAACTTAACCTAAGCGTTTTTCGAAGCTACTTTTTGGCTAACTTCTTATAGGAAGGTCTAGGAGCTCTGAAAATGAACGTGCGCGTCTTTCACTCTTCCCGAGGGACTTAGAAGAATTTTGTGATATTTTTTATTAAATGGTGTATAAGGGTATATATATAAATATATTTTATGCACTGTATATGAGCTGGCGATTTCTAAGTCTGTGGTTCCGAGAGGGGGTAACCAGGCTCACTAATAAAGGTCAAGCCACTTGGCTGCCAGAATGCCCTGCTTCAGCACAGACCAGAAAGGAATTGTGATAAGCGTATCCCCTGTATAGTCAGGGGTTAATGGGAGTCGTCCCCGTCCCCCCAGTATACGGCCAGAACCATGGACCCGGTACTTGTGGTTCGGACTCTCTCCAACCAGCCATAATGTTGTGAGAGTGAAATTATGTCTAAGTCCAGCTTTGGTACATTAGAAGCAACTCTGAAACTTAACCTAAGCGTTTTTCGAAGCTACTTTTTGGCTAACTTCTTATAGGAAGGTCTAGGAGCTCTGAAAATGAACGTGCGCGTCTTTCACTCTTCCCGAGGGACTTAGAAGAATTTTGTGATATTTTTTATTAAATGGTGTATAAGGGTATATATATAAATATATTTTATGCACTGTATATGAGCTGGCGATTTCTAAGTCTGTGGTTCCGAGAGGGGGTAACCAGGCTCACTAATAAAGGTCAAGCCACTTGGCTGCCAGAATGCCCTGCTTCAGCACAGACCAGAAAGGAATTGTGATAAGCGTATCCCCTGTATAGTCAGGGGTTAATGGGAGTCGTCCCCGTCCCCCCAGTATACGGCCAGAACAATGGACCCGGTACTTGTGGTTCGGACTCTCTCCAACCAGCCATAATGTTGTGAGAGTGAAATTATGTCTAAGTCCAGCTTTGGTACATTAGAAGCAACTCTGAAACTTAACCTAAGCGTTTTTCGAAGCTACTTTTTGGCTAACTTCTTATAGGAAGGTCTGGGAGCTCTGAAAATGAACGTGCGCGTCTTTCACTCTTCCCGAGGGACTTAGAAGAATTTTGTGATATTTTTTATTAAAATGGTGTATAAGGGTATATATATAAATATATTTTATGCACTGTATATGAGCTGGCGATTTCTAAGTCTGTGGTTCCGAGAGGGGGTAACCAGGCTCACTAATAAAGGTCAAGCCACTTGGCTGCCAGAATGCCCTGCTTCAGCACAGACCAGAAAGGCATTGTGATAAGCGTATCCCCTGTATAGTCAGGGGTTAATGGGAGTCGTCCCCGTCCCCCCAGTATACGGCCAGAACCATGGACCCGGTACTTGTGGTTCGGACTGTCTCCAACCAGCCATAATGTTGTGAGAGTGAAATTATGTCTAAGTCCAGCTTTGGTACATTAGAAGCAACTCTGAAACTTAACCTAAGCGTTTTTCGAAGCTACTTTTTGGCTAACTTCTTATAGGAAGGTCTAGGAGCTCTGAAAATGAACGTGCGCGTCTTTCACTCTTCCCGAGGGACTTAGAAGAATTTTGTGATATTTTTTATTAAAATGGTGTATAAGGGTATATATATAAATATATTTTATGCACTGTATATGAGCTGGCGATTTCTAAGTCTGTGGTTCCGAGAGGGGGTAACCAGGCTCACTAATAAAGGTCAAGCCACTTGGCTGCCAGAATGCCCTGCTTCAGCACAGACCAGAAAGGCATTGTGATAAGCGTATCCCCGGTATAGTCAGGGGTTAATGGGAGTCGTCCCCGTCCCCCCAGTATACGGCCAGAACCATGGACCCGGTACTTGTGGTTCGGACTGTCTCCAACCAGCCATAATGTTGTGAGAGTGAAATTATGTCTAAGTCCAGCTTTGGTACATTAGAAGCAACTCTGAAACTTAACCTAAGCGTTTTTCGAAGCTACTTTTTGGCTAACTTCTTATAGGAAGGTCTAGGAGCTCTGAAAATGAACGTGCGCGTCTTTCACTCTTCCCGAGGGACTTAGAAGAATTTTGTGATATTTTTTATTAAAATGGTGTATAAGGGTATATATATAAATATATTTTATGCACTGTATATGAGCTGGCGATTTCTAAGTCTGTGGTTCCGAGAGGGGGTAACCAGGCTCACTAATAAAGGTCAAGCCACTTGGCTGCCAGAATGCCCTGCTTCAGCACAGACCAGAAAGGCATTGTGATAAGCGTATCCCCGGTATAGTCAGGGGTTAATGGGAGTCGTCCCCGTCCCCCCAGTATACGGCCAGAACCATGGACCCGGTACTTGTGGTTCGGACTGTCTCCAACCAGCCATAATGTTGTGAGAGTGAAATTATGTCTAAGTCCAGCTTTGGTACATTAGAAGCAACTCTGAAACTTAACCTAAGCGTTTTTCGAAGCTACTTTTTGGCTAACTTCTTATAGGAAGGTCTAGGAGCTCTGAAAATGAACGTGCGCGTCTTTCCCTCTTCTCGAGGTACTTAGAAAAGAATTTTGTGATATTTTTTATTAAATGGTGTATAAGGGTATATATATAAATATATTTTATGCACTGTATATGAGCTGGCGATTTCTAAGTCTGTGGTTCCGAGAGGGGGTAACCAGGCTCACTAATAAAGGTCAAGCCACTTGGCTGCCAGAATGCCCTGCTTCAGCACAGACCAGAAAGGCATTGTGATAAGCGTATCCCCGGTATAGTCAGGGGTTAATGGGAGTCGTCCCCGTCCCCCCAGTATACGGCCAGAACCATGGACCCTGTACTTGTGGTTCGGACTCTCTCCAACCAGCCATAATGTTGTGAGAGTGAAATTATGTCTAAGTCCAGCTTTGGTACATTAGAAGCAACTCTGAAACTTAACCTAAGCGTTTTTCGAAGCTACTTTTTGGCTAACTTCTTATAGGAAGGTCTAGGAGCTCTGAAAATGAACGTGCGCGTCTTTCACTCTTCCCGAGGGACTTAGAAGAATTTTGTGATATTTTTTATTAAAATGGTGTATAAGGGTATATATATAAATATATTTTATGCACTGTATATGAGCTGGCGATTTCTAAGTCTGTGGTTCCGAGAGGGGGTAACCAGGCTCACTAATAAAGGTCAAGCCACTTGGCTGCCAGAATGCCCTGCTTCAGCACAGACCAGAAAGGCATTGTGATAAGCGTATCCCCTGTATAGTCAGGGGTTAATGGGAGTCGTCCCCGTCCCCCCAGTATACGGCCAGAACCATGGACCCGGTACTTGTGGTTCGGACTCTCTCCAACCAGCCATAATGTTGTGAGAGTGAAATTATGTCTAAGTCCAGCTTTGGTACATTAGAAGCAACTCTGAAACTTAACCTAAGCGTTTTTCGAAGCTACTTTTTGGCTAACTTCTTATAGGAAGGTCTAGGAGCTCTGAAAATGAACGTGCGCGTCTTTCACTCTTCCCGAGGGACTTAGAAGAATTTTGTGATATTTTTTATTAAAATGGTGTATAAGGGTTATATATAAATATATTTTATGCACTGTATATGAGCTGGCGATTTCTAAGTCTGTGGTTCCGAGAGGGGGTAACCAGGCTCACTAATAAAGGTCAAGCCACTTGGCTGCCAGAATGCCCTGCTTCAGCACAGACCAGAAAGGCATTGTGATAAGCGTATCCCCGGTATAGTCAGGGGTTAATGGGAGTCGTCCCCGTCCCCCCAGTATACGGCCAGAACCATGGACCCGGTACTTGTGGTTCGGACTGTCTCCAACCAGCCATAATGTTGTGAGAGTGAAATTATGTCTAAGTCCAGCTTTGGTACATTAGAAGCAACTCTGAAACTTAACCTAAGCGTTTTTCGAAGCTACTTTTTGGCTAACTTCTTATAGGAAGGTCTAGGAGCTCTGAAAATGAACGTGCGCGTCTTTCACTCTTCCCGAGGGACTTAGAAGAATTTTGTGATATTTTTTATTAAAATGGTGTATAAGGGTATATATATAAATATATTTTATGCACTGTATATGAACTGGCGATTTCTAAGTCTGTGGTTCCGAGAGGGGGTAACCAGGCTCACTAATAAAGGTCAAGCCACTTGGCTGCCAGAATGCCCTGCTTCAGCACAGACCAGAAAGGCATTGTGATAAGCGTATCCCCGGTATAGTCAGGGGTTAATGGGAGTCGTCCCCGTCCCCCCAGTATACGGCCAGAACCATGGACCCGGTACTTGTGGTTCGGACTGTCTCCAACCAGCCATAATGTTGTGAGAGTGAAATTATGTCTAAGTCCAGCTTTGGTACATTAGAAGCAACTCTGAAACTTAACCTAAGCGTTTTTCGAAGCTACTTTTTGGCTAACTTCTTATAGGAAGGTCTAGGAGCTCTGAAAATGAACGTGCGCGTCTTTCACTCTTCTCGAGGTACTTAGAAAAGAATTTTGTGATATTTTTTATTAAATGGTGTATAAGGGTATATATATAAATATATTTTATGCACTGTATATGAGCTGGCGATTTCTAAGTCTGTGGTTCCGAGAGGGGGTAACCAGGCTCACTAATAAAGGTCAAGCCACTTGGCTGCCAGAATGCCCTGCTTCAGCACAGACCAGAAAGGCATTGTGATAAGCGTATCCCCGGTATAGTCAGGGGTTAATGGGAGTCGTCCCCGTCCCCCCAGTATACGGCCAGAACCATGGACCCTGTACTTGTGGTTCGGACTCTCTCCAACCAGCCATAATGTTGTGAGAGTGAAATTATGTCTAAGTCCAGCTTTGGTACATTAGAAGCAACTCTGAAACTTAACCTAAGCGTTTTTCGAAGCTACTTTTTGGCTAACTTCTTATAGGAAGGTCTAGGAGCTCTGAAAATGAACGTGCGCGTCTTTCACTCTTCCCGAGGGACTTAGAAGAATTTTGTGATATTTTTTATTAAAATGGTGTATAAGGGTATATATATAAATATATTTTATGCACTGTATATGAGCTGGCGATTTCTAAGTCTGTGGTTCCGAGAGGGGGTAACCAGGCTCACTAATAAAGGTCAAGCCACTTGGCTGCCAGAATGCCCTGCTTCAGCACAGACCAGAAAGGCATTGTGATAAGCGTATCCCCGGTATAGTCAGGGGTTAATGGGAGTCGTCCCCGCCCCCCCAGTATACGGCCAGAACCATGGACCCGGTACTTGTGGTTCGGACTGTCTCCAACCAGCCATAATGTTGTGAGAGTGAAATTATGTCTAAGTCCAGCTTTGGTACATTAGAAGCAACTCTGAAACTTAACCTAAGCGTTTTTCGAAGCTACTTTTTGGCTAACTTCTTATAGGAAGGTCTAGGAGCTCTGAAAATGAACGTGCGCGTCTTTCACTCTTCCCGAGGGACTTAGAAGAATTTTGTGATATTTTTTATTAAATGGTGTATAAGGGTATATATATAAATATATTTTATGCACTGTATATGAGCTGGCGATTTCTAAGTCTGTGGTTCCGAGAGGGGGTAACCAGGCTCACTAATAAAGGTCAAGCCACTTGGCTGCCAGAATGCCCTGCTTCAGCACAGACCAGAAAGGCATTGTGATATGCGTATCCCCGGTATAGTCAGGGGTTAATGGGAGTCGTCCCCGTCCCCCCAGTATACGGCCAGAACCATGGACCCGGTACTTGTGGTTCGGACTCTCTCCAACCAGCCATAATGTTGTGAGAGTGAAATTATGTCTAAGTCCAGCTTTGGTACATTAGAAGCAACTCTGAAACTTAACCTAAGCGTTTTTCGAAGCTACTTTTTGGCTAACTTCTTATAGGAAGTTCTAGGAACTCTGAAAATGAACGTGCGCGTCTTTCACTCTTCCCGAGGGACTTAGAAGAAATTTGTGATATTTTTTATTAAAATGGTGTATAAGGGTATATATATAAATATATTTTATGCACTGTATATGAGCTGGCGATTTCTAAGTCTGTGGTTCCGAGAGGGGGTAACCAGGCTCACTAATAAAGGTCAAGCCACTTGGCTGCCAGAATGCCCTGCTTCAGCACAGACCAGAAAGGCATTGTGATAAGCGTATCCCCGGTATAGTCAGGGGTTAATGGGAGTCGTCCCCGTCCCCCCAGTATAGAAGCAACTCTGAAACTTAACCTAAGCGTTTTTCGAAGCTACTTTTTGGCTAACTTCTTATAGGAAGGTCTAGGAGCTCTGAAAATGAACGTGCGCGTCTTTCACTCTTCCCGAGGGACTTAGAAGAATTTTGTGATATTTTTTATTAAATGGTGTATAAGGGTATATATATAAATATATTTTATGCACTGTATATGAGCTGGCGATTTCTAAGTCTGTGGTTCCGAGAGGGGGTAACCAGGCTCACTAATAAAGGTCAAGCCACTTGGCTGCCAGAATGCCCTGCTTCAGCACAGACCAGAAAGGCATTGTGATAAGCGTATCCCCTGTATAGTCAGGGGTTAATGGGAGTCGTCCCCGTCCCCCCAGTATACGGCCAGAACCATGGACCCGGTACTTGTGGTTCGGACTCTCTCCAACCAGCCATAATGTTGTGAGAGTGAAATTATGTCTAAGTCCAGCTTTGGTACATTAGAAGCAACTCTGAAACTTAACCTAAGCGTTTTTCGAAGCTACTTTTTGGCTAACTTCTTATAGGAAGGTCTAGGAGCTCTGAAAATGAACGTGCGCGTCTTTCACTCTTCCCGAGGGACTTAGAAGAATTTTGTGATATTTTTTATTAAATGGTGTATAAGGGTATATATATAAATATATTTTATGCACTGTATATGAGCTGGCGATTTCTAAGTCTGTGGTTCCGAGAGGGGGTAACCAGGCTCACTAATAAAGGTCAAGCCACTTGGCTGCCAGAATGCCCTGCTTCAGCACAGACCAGAAAGGCATTGTGATAAGCGTATCCCCGGTATAGTCAGGGGTTAATGGGAGTCGTCCCCGTCCCCCCAGTATACGGCCAGAACCATGGACCCGGTACTTGTGGTTCGGACTCTCTCCAACCAGCCATAATGTTGTGAGAGTGAAATTATGTCTAAGTCCAGCTTTGGTACATTAGAAGCAACTCTGAAACTTAACCTAAGCGTTTTTCGAAGCTACTTTTTGGCTAACTTCTTATAGGAAGGTCTAGGAGCTCTGAAAATGAACGTGCTCGTCTTTCACTCTTCCCGAGGGACTTAGAAGAATTTTGTGATATTTTTTATTAAATGGTGTATAAGGGTATATATATATAAATATATTTTATGCACTGTATATGAGCTGGCGATTTCTAAGTCTGTGGTTCCGAGAGGGGGTAACCAGGCTCACTAATAAAGGTCAAGCCACTTGGCTGCCAGAATGCCGTGCTTCAGCACAGACCAGAAAGGCATTGTGATAAGCGTATCCCCGGTATAGTCAGGGGTTAATGGGAGTCGTCCCCGCCCCCCCAGTATACGGCCAGAACCATGGACCCGGTACTTGTGGTTCGGACTGTCTCCAACCAGCCATAATGTTGTGAGAGTGAAATTATGTCTAAGTCCAGCTTTGGTACATTAGAAGCAACTCTGAAACTTAACCTAAGCGTTTTTCGAAGCTACTTTTTGGCTAACTTCTTATAGGAAGGTCTAGGAGCTCTGAAAATGAACGTGCGCGTCTTTCACTCTTCCCGAGGGACTTAGAAGAATTTTGTGATATTTTTTATTAAATGGTGTATAAGGGTATATATATAAATATATTTTATGCACTGTATACTGTATGAGCTGGCGATTTCTAAGTCTGTGGTTCCGAGAGGGGGTAACCAGGCTCACTAATAAAGGTCAAGCCACTTGGCTGCCAGAATGCCCTGCTTCAGCACAGACCAGAAAGGCATTGTGATAAGCGTATCCCCGGTATAGTCAGGGGTTAATGGGAGTCGTCCCCGTCCCCCCAGTATAGAAGCAACTCTGAAACTTAACCTAAGCGTTTTTCGAAGCTACTTTTTAGCTAACTTCTTATAGAAAGGTCTAGGAGCTCTGAAAATGAACGTGCGCGTCTTTCACTCTTCCCGAGGGACTTAGAAGAATTTTGTGATATTTTTTATTAAATGGTGTATAAGGGTATATATATAAATATATTTTATGCACTGTATATGAGCTGGCGATTTCTAAGTCTGTGGTTCCGAGAGGGGGTAACCAGGCTCACTAATAAAGGTCAAGCCACTTGGCTGCCAGAATGCCGTGCTTCAGCACAGACCAGAAAGGCATTGTGATAAGCGTATCCCCGGTATAGTCAGGGGTTAATGGGAGTCGTCCCCGTCCCCCCAGTATACGGCCAGAACCATGGACCCGGTACTTGTGGTTCGGACTCTCTCCAACCAGCCATAATGTTGTGAGAGTGAAATTATGTCTAAGTCCAGCTTTGGTACATTAGAAGCAACTCTGAAACTTAACCTAAGCGTTTTTCGAAGCTACTTTTTGGCTAACTTCTTATAGGAAGGTCTAGGAGCTCTGAAAATGAACGTGCGCGTCTTTCACTCTTCCCGAGGGACTTAGAAGAATTTTGTGATATTTTTTATTAAATGGTGTATAAGGGTATATATATAAATATATTTTATGCACTGTATATGAGCTGGCGATTTCTAAGTCTGTGGTTCCGAGAGGGGGTAACCAGGCTCACTAATAAAGGTCAAGCCACTTGGCTGCCAGAATGCCGTGCTTCAGCACAGACCAGAAAGGCATTGTGATAAGCGTATCCCCGGTATAGTCAGGGGTTAATGGGAGTCGTCCCCGTCCCCCCAGTATACGGCCAGAACCATGGACCCGGTACTTGTGGTTCGGACTGTCTCCAACCAGCCATAATGTTGTGAGAGTGAAATTATGTCTAAGTCCAGCTTTGGTACATTAGAAGCAACTCTGAAACTTAACCTAAGCGTTTTTCGAAGCTACTTTTTGGCTAACTTCTTATAGGAAGGTCTAGGAGCTCTGAAAATGAACGTGCACGTCTTTCACTCTTCCCGAGGGACTTAGAAGAATTTTGTGATATTTTTTATTAAATGGTGTATAAGGGTATATATATAAATATATTTTATGCACTGTATATGAGCTGGCGATTTCTAAGTCTGTGGTTCCGAGAGGGGGTAACCAGGCTCACTAATAAAGGTCAAGCCACTTGGCTGCCAGAATGCCCTGCTTCAGCACAGACCAGAAAGGCATTGTGATAAGCGTATCCCCGGTATAGTCAGGGGTTAATGGGAGTCGTCCCCGTCCCCCCAGTATACGGCCAGAACCATGGACCCGGTACTTGTGGTTCGGACTCTCTCCAACCAGCCATAATGTTGTGAGAGTGAAATTATGTCTAAGTCCAGCTTTGGTACATTAGAAGCAACTCTGAAACTTAACCTAAGCGTTTTTCGAAGCTACTTTTTGGCTAACTTCTTATAGGAAGGTCTAGGAGCTCTGAAAATGAACGTGCGCGTCTTTCACTCTTCCCGAGGGACTTAGAAGAATTTTGTGATATTTTTTATTAAATGGTGTATAAGGGTATATATATAAATATATTTTATGCACTGTATATGAGCTGGCGATTTCTAAGTCTGTGGTTCCGAGAGGGGGTAACCAGGCTCACTAATAAAGGTCAAGCCACTTGGCTGCCAGAATGCCCTGCTTCAGCACAGACCAGAAAGGCATTGTGATAAGCGTATCCCCGGTATAGTCAGGGGTTAATGGGAGTCGTCCCCGTCCCCCCAGTATACGGCCAGAACCATGGACCCGGTACTTGTGGTTCGGACTCTCTCCAACCAGCCATAATGTTGTGAGAGTGAAATTATGTCTAAGTCCAGCTTTGGTACATTAGAAGCAACTCTGAAACTTAACCTAAGCGTTTTTCGAAGCTACTTTTTGGCTAACTTCTTATAGGAAGGTCTAGGAGCTCTGAAAATGAACGTGCTCGTCTTTCACTCTTCCCGAGGGACTTAGAAGAATTTTGTGATATTTTTTATTAAATGGTGTATAAGGGTATATATATATAAATATATTTTATGCACTGTATATGAGCTGGCGATTTCTAAGTCTGTGGTTCCGAGAGGGGGTAACCAGGCTCACTAATAAAGGTCAAGCCACTTGGCTGCCAGAATGCCGTGCTTCAGCACAGACCAGAAAGGCATTGTGATAAGCGTATCCCCGGTATAGTCAGGGGTTAATGGGAGTCGTCCCCGCCCCCCCAGTATACGGCCAGAACCATGGACCCGGTACTTGTGGTTCGGACTGTCTCCAACCAGCCATAATGTTGTGAGAGTGAAATTATGTCTAAGTCCAGCTTTGGTACATTAGAAGCAACTCTGAAACTTAACCTAAGCGTTTTTCGAAGCTACTTTTTGGCTAACTTCTTATAGGAAGGTCTAGGAGCTCTGAAAATGAACGTGCGCGTCTTTCACTCTTCCCGAGGGACTTAGAAGAATTTTGTGATATTTTTTATTAAATGGTGTATAAGGGTATATATATAAATATATTTTATGCACTGTATATGAGCTGGCGATTTCTAAGTCTGTGGTTCCGAGAGGGGGTAACCAGGCTCACTAATAAAGGTCAAGCCACTTGGCTGCCAGAATGCCCTGCTTCAGCACAGACCAGAAAGGCATTGTGATAAGCGTATCCCCGGTATAGTCAGGGGTTAATGGGAGTCGTCCCCGTCCCCCCAGTATAGAAGCAACTCTGAAACTTAACCTAAGCGTTTTTCGAAGCTACTTTTTGGCTAACTTCTTATAGAAAGGTCTAGGAGCTCTGAAAATGAACGTGCGCGTCTTTCACTCTTCCCGAGGGACTTAGAAGAATTTTGTGATATTTTTTATTAAATGGTGTATAAGGGTATATATATAAATATATTTTATGCACTGTATATGAGCTGGCGATTTCTAAGTCTGTGGTTCCGAGAGGGGGTAACCAGGCTCACTAATAAAGGTCAAGCCACTTGGCTGCCAGAATGCCGTGCTTCAGCACAGACCAGAAAGGCATTGTGATAAGCGTATCCCCGGTATAGTCAGGGGTTAATGGGAGTCGTCCCCGTCCCCCCAGTATACGGCCAGAACCATGGACCCGGTACTTGTGGTTCGGACTGTCTCCAACCAGCCATAATGTTGTGAGAGTGAAATTATGTCTAAGTCCAGCTTTGGTACATTAGAAGCAACTCTGAAACTTAACCTAAGCGTTTTTCGAAGCTACTTTTTGGCTAACTTCTTATAGGAAGGTCTAGGAGCTCTGAAAATGAACGTGCACGTCTTTCACTCTTCCCGAGGGACTTAGAAGAATTTTGTGATATTTTTTATTAAATGGTGTATAAGGGTATATATATAAATATATTTTATGCACTGTATATGAGCTGGCGATTTCTAAGTCTGTGGTTCCGAGAGGGGGTAACCAGGCTCACTAATAAAGGTCAAGCCACTTGGCTGCCAGAATGCCCTGCTTCAGCACAGACCAGAAAGGCATTGTGATAAGCGTATCCCCGGTATAGTCAGGGGTTAATGGGAGTCGTCCCCGTCCCCCCAGTATACGGCCAGAACCATGGACCCGGTACTTGTGGTTCGGACTCTCTCCAACCAGCCATAATGTTGTGAGAGTGAAATTATGTCTAAGTCCAGCTTTTGTACATTAGAAGCAACTCTGAAACTTAACCTAAGCGTTTTTCGAAGCTACTTTTTGGCTAACTTCTTATAGGAAGGTCTAGGAGCTCTGAAAATGAACGTGCGCGTCTTTCACTCTTCCCGAGGGACTTAGAAGAATTTTGTGATATTTTTCATTAAATGGTGTATAAGGGTATATATATAAATATATTTTATGCACTGTATATGAGCTGGCGATTTCTAAGTCTGTGGTTCCGAGAGGGGGTAACCAGGCTCACTAATAAAGGTCAAGCCACTTGGCTGCCAGAATGCCCTGCTTCAGCACAGACCAGAAAGGCATTGTGATAAGCGTATCCCCGGTATAGTCAGGGGTTAATGGGAGTCGTCCCCGTCCCCCCAGTATACGGCCAGAACCATGGACCCGGTACTTGTGGTTCGGACTCTCTCCAACCAGCCATAATGTTGTGAGAGTGAAATTATGTCTAAGTCCAGCTTTGGTACATTAGAAGCAACTCTGAAACTTAACCTAAGCGTTTTTCGAAGCTACTTTTTGGCTAACTTCTTATAGGAAGGTCTAGGAGCTTTGAAAATTAACGTGCGCGTCTTTCACTCTTCCCGAGGGACTTAGAAGAATGTTGTGATATTTTTTATTAAATGGTGTATAAGGGTATATATATAAATATATTTTATGCACTGTATATGAGCTGGCGATTTCTAAGTCTGTGGTTCCGAGAGGGGGTAACCAGGCTCACTAATAAAGGTCAAGCCACTTGGCTGCCAGAATGCCGTGCTTCAGCACAGACCAGAAAGGCATTGTGATAAGCGTATCCCCGGTATAGTCAGGGGTTAATGGGAGTCGTCCCCGTCCCCCCAGTATACGGCCAGAACCATGGACCCGGTACTTGTGGTTCGGACTGTCTCCAACCAGCCATAATGTTGTGAGAGTGAAATTATGTCTAAGTCCAGCTTTGGTACATTAGAAGCAACTCTGAAACTTAACCTAAGCGTTTTTCGAAGCTACTTTTTGGCTAACTTCTTATAGGAAGGTCTAGGAGCTCTGAAAATGAACGTGCACGTCTTTCACTCTTCCCGAGGGACTTAGAAGAATTTTGTGATATTTTTTATTAAATGGTGTATAAGGGTATATATATAAATATATTTTATGCACTGTATATGAGCTGGCGATTTCTAAGTCTGTGGTTCCGAGAGGGGGTAACCAGGCTCACTAATAAAGGTCAAGCCACTTGGCTGCCAGAATGCCCTGCTTCAGCACAGACCAGAAAGGCATTGTGATAAGCGTATCCCCGGTATAGTCAGGGGTTAATGGGAGTCGTCCCCGTCCCCCCAGTATACGGCCAGAACCATGGACCCGGTACTTGTGGTTCGGACTCTCTCCAACCAGCCATAATGTTGTGAGAGTGAAATTATGTCTAAGTCCAGCTTTTGTACATTAGAAGCAACTCTGAAACTTAACCTAAGCGTTTTTCGAAGCTACTTTTTGGCTAACTTCTTATAGGAAGGTCTAGGAGCTCTGAAAATGAACGTGCGCGTCTTTCACTCTTCCCGAGGGACTTAGAAGAATTTTGTGATATTTTTCATTAAATGGTGTATAAGGGTATATATATAAATATATTTTATGCACTGTATATGAGCTGGCGATTTCTAAGTCTGTGGTTCCGAGAGGGGGTAACCAGGCTCACTAATAAAGGTCAAGCCACTTGGCTGCCAGAATGCCCTGCTTCAGCACAGACCAGAAAGGCATTGTGATAAGCGTATCCCCGGTATAGTCAGGGGTTAATGGGAGTCGTCCCCGTCCCCCCAGTATACGGCCAGAACCATGGACCCGGTACTTGTGGTTCGGACTCTCTCCAACCAGCCATAATGTTGTGAGAGTGAAATTATGTCTAAGTCCAGCTTTGGTACATTAGAAGCAACTCTGAAACTTAACCTAAGCGTTTTTCGAAGCTACTTTTTGGCTAACTTCTTATAGGAAGGTCTAGGAGCTTTGAAAATTAACGTGCGCGTCTTTCACTCTTCCCGAGGGACTTAGAAGAATGTTGTGATATTTTTTATTAAATGGTGTATAAGGGTATATATATAAATATATTTTATGCACTGTATATGAGCTGGCGATTTCTAAGTCTGTGGTTCCGAGAGGGGGTAACCAGGCTCACTAATAAAGGTCAAGCCACTTGGCTGCCAGAATGCCGTGCTTCAGCACAGACCAGAAAGGCATTGTGATAAGCGTATCCCCGGTATAGTCAGGGGTTAATGGGAGTCGTCCCCGTCCCCCCAGTATACGGCCAGAACCATGGACCCTGTACTTGTGGTTCGGACTCTCTCCAACCAGCCATAATGTTGTGAGAGTGAAATTATGTCTAAGTCCAGCTTTGGTACATTAGAAGCAACTCTGAAACTTAACCTATGCGTTTTTCGAAGCTACTTTTTGGCTAACTTCTTATAGGAAGGTCTAGGAGCTCTGAAAATGAACGTGCGCGTCTTTCACTCTTCCCGAGGGACTTAGAAGAATTTTGTGATATTTTTTATTAAATGGTGTATAAGGGTATATATATAAATATATTTTATGCACTGTATATGAGCTGGCGATTTCTAAGTCTGTGGTTCCGAGAGGGGGTAACCAGGCTCACTAATAAAGGTCAAGCCACTTGGCTGCCAGAATGCCCTGCTTCAGCACAGACCAGAAAGGCATTGTGATAAGCGTATCCCCGGTATAGTCAGGGGTTAATGGGAGTCGTCCCCGTCCCCCCAGTATACGGCCAGAACCATGGACCCGGTACTTGTGGTTCGGACTCTCTCCAACCAGCCATAATGTTGTGAGAGTGAAATTATGTCTAAGTCCAGCTTTGGTACATTAGAAGCAACTCTGAAACTTAACCTAAGCGTTTTTCGAAGCTACTTTTTGGCTAACTTCTTATAGGAAGGTCTAGGAGCTCTGAAAATGAACGTGCGCGTCTTTCACTCTTCCCGAGGGACTTAGAAGAATTTTGTGATATTTTTCATTAAATGGTGTATAAGGGTATATATATAAATATATTTTATGCACTGTATATGAGCTGGCGATTTCTAAGTCTGTGGTTCCGAGAGGGGGTAACCAGGCTCACTAATAAAGGTC
Organism: Ascaphus truei; assembly: GCF_040206685.1. Classification (NCBI taxonomy): domain Eukaryota; kingdom Metazoa; phylum Chordata; class Amphibia; order Anura; family Ascaphidae; genus Ascaphus; species Ascaphus truei. The sequence goes on from NW_027455869.1 coordinate 68,539, forward strand.
AAGCCACTTGGCTGCCAGAATGCCCTGCTTCAGCACAGACCAGAAAGGCATTGTGATAAGCGTATCCCCGGTATAGTCAGGGGTTAATGGGAGTCGTCCCCGTCCCCCCAGTATACGGCCAGAACCATGGACCCGGTACTTGTGGTTCGGACTCTCTCCAACCAGCCATAATGTTGTGAGAGTGAAATTATGTCTAAGTCCAGCTTTGGTACATTAGAAGCAACTCTGAAACTTAACCTAAGCGTTTTTCGAAGCTACTTTTTGGCTAACTTCTTATAGGAAGGTCTAGGAGCTCTGAAAATGAACGTGCTCGTCTTTCACTCTTCCCGAGGGACTTAGAAGAATTTTGTGATATTTTTTATTAAATGGTGTATAAGGGTATATATATAAATATATTTTATGCACTGTATATGAGCTGGCGATTTCTAAGTCTGTGGTTCCGAGAGGGGGTAACCAGGCTCACTAATAAAGGTCAAGCCACTTGGCTGCCAGAATGCCGTGCTTCAGCACAGACCAGAAAGGCATTGTGATAAGCGTATACCCCGGTATAGTCAGGGGTTAATGGGAGTCGTCCCCGCCCCCCCAGTATACGGCCAGAACCATGGACCCGGTACTTGTGGTTCGGACTGTCTCCAACCAGCCATAATGTTGTGAGAGTGAAATTATGTCTAAGTCCAGCTTTGGTACATTAGAAGCAACTCTGAAACTTAACCTAAGCGTTTTTCGAAGCTACTTTTTGGCTAACTTCTTATAGGAAGGTATAGGAGCTCTGAAAATGAACGTGCGCGTCTTTCACTCTTCCCGAGGGACTTAGAAGAATTTTGTGATATTTTTTATTAAATGGTGTATAAGGGTATATATATAAATATATTTTATGCACTGTATATGAGCTGGCGATTTCTAAGTCTGTGGTTCCGAGAGGGGGTAACCAGGCTCACTAATAAAGGTCAAGCCACTTGGCTGCCAGAATGCCCTGCTTCAGCACAGACCAGAAAGGCATTGTGATATGCGTATCCCCGGTATAGTCAGGGGTTAATGGGAGTCGTCCCCGTCCCCCCAGTATACGGCCAGAACCATGGACCCGGTACTTGTGGTTCGGACTCTCTCCAACCAGCCATAATGTTGTGAGAGTGAAATTATGTCTAAGTCCAGCTTTGGTACATTAGAAGCAACTCTGAAACTTAACCTAAGCGTTTTTCGAAGCTACTTTTTGGCTAACTTCTTATAGGAAGTTCTAGGAACTCTGAAAATGAACGTGCGCGTCTTTCACTCTTCCCGAGGGACTTAGAAGAAATTTGTGATATTTTTTATTAAAATGGTGTATAAGGGTATATATATAAATATATTTTATGCACTGTATATGAGCTGGCGATTTCTAAGTCTGTGGTTCCGAGAGGGGGTAACCAGGCTCACTAATAAAGGTCAAGCCACTTGGCTGCCAGAATGCCCTGCTTCAGCACAGACCAGAAAGGCATTGTGATAAGCGTATCCCCGGTATAGTCAGGGGTTAATGGGAGTCGTCCCCGTCCCCCCAGTATAGAAGCAACTCTGAAACTTAACCTAAGCGTTTTTCGAAGCTACTTTTTGGCTAACTTCTTATAGGAAGGTCTAGGAGCTCTGAAAATGAACGTGCGCGTCTTTCACTCTTCCCGAGGGACTTAGAAGAATTTTGTGATATTTTTTATTAAATGGTGTATAAGGGTATATATATAAATATATTTTATGCACTGTATATGAGCTGGCGATTTCTAAGTCTGTGGTTCCGAGAGGGGGTAACCAGGCTCACTAATAAAGGTCAAGCCACTTGGCTGCCAGAATGCCCTGCTTCAGCACAGACCAGAAAGGCATTGTGATAAGCGTATCCCCGGTATAGTCAGGGGTTAATGGGAGTCGTCCCCGTCCCCCCAGTATACGGCCAGAACCATGGACCCGGTACTTGTGGTTCGGACTCTCTCCAACCAGCCATAATGTTGTGAGAGTGAAATTATGTCTAAGTCCAGCTTTGGTACATTAGAAGCAACTCTGAAACTTAACCTAAGCGTTTTTCGAAGCTACTTTTTGGCTAACTTCTTATAGGAAGGTCTAGGAGCTCTGAAAATGAACGTGCGCGTCTTTCACTCTTCCCGAGGGACTTAGAAGAATTTTGTGATATTTTTTATTAAATGGTGTATAAGGGTATATATATAAATATATTTTATGCACTGTATATGAGCTGGCGATTTCTAAGTCTGTGGTTCCGAGAGGGGGTAACCAGGCTCACTAATAAAGGTCAAGCCACTTGGCTGCCAGAATGCCCTGCTTCAGCACAGACCAGAAAGGCATTGTGATAAGCGTATCCCCGGTATAGTCAGGGGTTAATGGGAGTCGTCCCCGTCCCCCCAGTATACGGCCAGAACCATGGACCCGGTACTTGTGGTTCGGACTGTCTCCAACCAGCCATAATGTTGTGAGAGTGAAATTATGTCTACAGTAAGTCCAGCTTTGGTACATTAGAAGCAACTCTGAAACTTAACCTAAGCGTTTTTCGAAGCTACTTTTTGGCTAACTTCTTATAGGAAGGTCTAGGAGCTCTGAAAATGAACGTGCGCGTCTTTCACTCTTCCCTAGGGACTTAGAAGAAATTTGTGATATTTTTTATTAAAATGGTGTATAAGGGTATATATATAAATATATTTTATGCACTGTATATGAGCTGGCGATTTCTAAGTCTGTGGTTCCGAGAGGGGGTAACCAGGCTCACTAATAAAGGTCAAGCCACTTGGCTGCCAGAATGCCCTGCTTCAGCACAGACCAGAAAGGCATTGTGATAAGCGTATCCCCGGTATAGTCAGGGGTTAATGGGAGTCGTCCCCGTCCCCCCAGTATACGGCCAGAACCATGGACCCGGTACTTGTGGTTCGGACTGTCTCCAACCAGCCATAATGTTGTGAGAGTGAAATTATGTCTAAAATATATTTATATATATACCCTTATACACCATTTTAATAAAAAATATCACAAAATTCTTCTAAGTCCCTCGGAAAGAGTGAAAGACGCGTACGTTCATTTTCAGAGCTCCTAGACCTTCCTATAAGAAGTTAGCCAAAAAGTAGCTTCGAAAAACGCTTAGGTTAAGTTTCAGAGTTGCTTCTAATGTACCAAAGCTGGACTTAGACATAATTTCACTCTCACAACATTATGGCTGGTTGGAGAGAGTCCGAACCACAAGTACCGGGTCCATGGTTCTGGCCGTATTTGCTTTACACACTATTCTACAGTCAAGAGGAGAGAATTCATCAAGTTTAATAAGCAAAAACACTGTATAAGTCGAATTTCAGCATTTTTGTGTGACCGGGAAAACCACAGTCACAATCCGAGATGCAGTTCCATAGAAACTTGCCATTTTACCGCTGAACCTAAAAATGGGTAGAAAGTACTTTTTCTCCCTTCCTGTTAATGCCACAGACTTCGCCTTTACAGGGCACACGTTTTCTATCTTCCCCGCTTCAGCCCATGAAATATTGAGCTTCAAATGTGTTGTTAACATTGTGGAAAAAAGTTGCTCACAGCTGTTCTAGGAACACATTGTGAAATCGCGTATATCTTTGCTTCTACACATAGCAATGTATTGTACTTTGCTTTACACACTATTCTACAGTCAAGAGGAGAGAATTCATCAAGTTTAATAAGCAAAAACACTGTATAAGTCGATTTTCAGCATTATTGTGTGACCGGGAAAACCACAGTCACAAGCCGAGATGCAGTTCCATAGAAACTTGCCATTTTACCGCTGAACCTAGAAATGGGTAGAAAGTACTTTTTCTCCCTTCCTGTTAATGCCACAGACTTCGCCTTTACAGGGCACACGTTTTCTATCTTCCCCGCTTCAGCCCATGAAATATTGAGCTTCAAATGTGTTGTTAACATTGTGTAAAAAAGTTGCTCACAGCTGTTCTAGGAACACATTGTGAAATCGCGTATATGTTTGCTTCTACACATAGCAATGTATTGTGCTTTGCTTTACACACTATTCTACAGTCAAGAGGAGAGAATTCATCAAGTTTAATAAGCAAAAACACTGTATAAGTCGAATTTCAGCATTTTTGTGTGACCGGGAAAACCACAGTCACAAGCCGAGATGCAGTTCCATAGAAACTTGCCATTTTACCGCTGAACCTAAAAATGGGTAGAAAGTACTTTTTCTCCCTTCCTGTTAATGCCACAGACTTCGCCTTTACAGGGCACACGTTTTCTATCTTCCCCGCTTCAGCCCATGAAACATTGAGCTTCAAATGTGTTGTTAACATTGTGTAAAAATGTTGCTCACAGCTGTTTTGGGAACACATTGTGAAATCGCGTATATCTTTGCTTCTACACATAGGAATGTATTGTGCTTTGCTTTACACACTATTCTACAGTCAAGAGGAGAGAATTCATCAAGTTTAATAAGCAAAAACTCTGTATAAGTCGAATTTCAGCATTTTTGTGTGACCGGGAAAACCACAGTCACAAGCCGAGATTCAGTTCCATAGGAACTTGCCATTTTACCGCTGAACCTAAAAATGGGTAGAAAGTACTTTTTCTCCCTTCCTGTTAATGCCACAGACTTCGCCTTTACAGGGCACACGTTTTCTATCTTCCCCGCTTCAGCCCATGAAATATTGAGCTTCAAATGTGTTGTTAACGTTGTGTAAAAAAGTTGCTCACAGCTGTTCTAGGAACACATTGTGAAATCGCGTAAATCTTTGCTTCTACACATAGCAATGTATTGTGCTTTGCTTTACACACTATTCTACAGTCAAGAGGAGAGAATTCATCAAGTTTAATAAGCAAAAACACTGTATAAGTCGAATTTCAGCATTTTTGTGTGACCGGGAAAACCACAGTCACAAGCCGAGATGCAGTTCCATAGAAACTTGCCATTTTACCGCTGAACCTAAAAATGGGTAGAAAGTACTTTTTCTCCCTTCCTGTTAATGCCACAGACTTCGCCTTTACAGGGCACACGTTTTCTATCTTCCCCGCATCAGCCCATGAAATATTGAGCTTCAAATCTGTTGTTAACGTGGTGTAAAAAAGTTGCTCACAGCTGTTTTGGGAACACATTGTGAAATCGCGTATATCTTTGCTTCTACACATAGGAATGTATTGTGCTTTGCTTTACACACTATTCTACAGTCAAGAGGAGAGAATTCATCAAGTTTAATAAGCAAAAACACTGTATAAGTCGAATTTCAGCATTTTTGTGTGACCGGGAAAACCACAGTCACAAGCCGAGATGCAGTTCCATAGAAACTTGCCATTTTACCGCTGAACCTAAAAATGGGTAGAAAGTACTTTTTCTCCCTTCCTGTTAATGCCACAGACTTCGCCTTTACAGGGCACACGTTTTCTATCTTCCCCGCTTCAGCCCATGAAATATTGAGCTTCAAATGTGTTGTTAACGTTGTGTAAAAAAGTTGCTCACAGCTGTTCTAGGAACACATTGTGAAATCGCGTAAATCTTTGCTTCTACACATAGCAATGTATTGTGCTTTGCTTTACACACTATTCTACAGTCAAGAGGAGAGAATTCATCAAGTTTAATAAGCAAAAACACTGTATAAGTCGAATTTCAGCATTTTTGTGTGACCGGGAAAACCACAGTCACAAGCCGAGATGCAGTTCCATAGAAACTTGCCATTTTACCGCTGAACCTAAAAATGGGTAGAAAGTACTTTTTCTCCCTTCCTGTTAATGCCACAGACTTCGCCTTTACAGGGCACACGTTTTCTATCTTCCCCGCTTCAGCCCATGAAATATTGAGCTTCAAATCTGTTGTTAACGTGGTGTAAAAAAGTTGCTCACAGCTGTTTTGGGAACACATTGTGAAATCGCGTATATCTTTGCTTCTACACATAGGAATGTATTGTGCTTTGCTTTACACACTATTCTACAGTCAAGAGGAGAGAATTCATCAAGTTTAATAAGCAAAAACACTGTATAAGTCGAATTTCAGCATTTTTGTGTGACCGGGAAAACCACAGTCACAAGCCGAGATGCAGTTCCATAGAAACTTGCCATTTTACCGCTGAACCTAAAAATGGGTAGAAAGTACTTTTTCTCCCTTCCTGTTAATGCCACAGACTTCGCCTTTACAGGGCACACGTTTTCTATCTTCCCCGCTTCAGCCCATGAAATATTGAGCTTCAAATCTGTTGTTAACGTGGTGTAAAAAAGTTGCTCACAGCTGTTTTGGGAACACATTGTGAAATCGCGTATATCTTTGCTTCTACACATAGGAATGTATTGTGCTTTGCTTTACACACCATTCTACAGTGAAGAGGAGAGAATTCATCAAGTTTAATAAGCAAAAACACTGTATAAGTCGAATTTCAGCATTATTGTGTGACCGGGAAAACCACAGTCACAAGCCGAGATGCAGTTCCATAGAAACTTGCCATTTTACCGCTGAACCTAAAAATGGGTAGAAAGTACTTTTTCTCCCTTCCTGTTAATGCCACAGACTTCGCCTTTACAGAGCACACGTTTTCTATCTTCCCCGCTTCAGCCCATGAAATATTGAGCTTCAAATGTGTTGTTAACATTGTGTAAAAAAGTTGCTCACAGCTGTTCTAGGAACACATTGTGAAATCGCGTATATCTTTGCTTCTACACATAGGAATGTATTGTGCTTTGCTTTACACACTATTCTACAGTCAAGAGGAGAGAATTCATCAAGTTTAATAAGCAAAAACACTGTATAAGTCGAATTTCAGCATTTTTGTGTGACCGGGAAAACCACAGTCACAAGCCGAGATGCAGTTCCATAGAAACTTGCCATTTTACCGCTGAACCTAAAAATGGGTAGAAAGTACTTTTTCTCCCTTCCTGTTAATGCCACAGACTTTGCCTTTACAGGGCACACGTTTTCTATCTTCCCCGCTTCAGCCCATGAAATATTGAGCTTCAAATGTGTTGTTAACGTTGTGTAAAAAAGTTGCTCACAGCTGTTCTAGGAACACATTGTGAAATCGCGTATATCTTTTCTTCTACACATAGGAATGTATTGTGCTTTGCTTTACACACTATTCTACAGTCAAGAGGAGAGAATTCATCAAGTTTAATAAGCAAAAACTCTGTATAAGTCGAATTTCAGCATTTTTGTGTGACCGGGAAAACCACAGTCACAAGCCGAGATGCAGTTCCATAGAAACTTGCCATTTTACCGCTGAACCTAAAAATGGGTAGAAAGTACTTTTTCTCCCTTCCTGTTAATGCCACAGAATTCGCCTTTACAGGGCACACGTTTTCTATCTTCCCCGCTTCAGCCCATGAAATATTGAGCTTCAAATGTGTTGTTAACGTTGTGTAAAAAAGTTGCTCACAGCTGTTCTAGGAACACATTGTGAAATCGCGTAAATCTTTGCTTCTACACATAGCAATGTATTGTGCTTTGCTTTACACACTATTCTACAGTCAAGAGGTGAGAATTCATCAAGTTTAAGAAGCAAAAACACTGTATAAGTCGAATTTCAGCATTTTTGTGTGACCGGGAAAACCACAGTCACAAGCCGAGATGCAGTTCCATAGAAACTTGCCGTTTTACCGCTGAACCTAAAAATGGGTAGAAAGTACTTTTTCTCCCTTCCTGTTAATGCCACAGACTTCGCCTTTACAGGGCACACGTTTTCTATCTTTCCCGCTTCAGCCCATGAAATATTGAGCTTCAAATGTGTTGTTAACTTTGTGTAAAAAAGTTGCTCACAGCTGTTCTAGGAACACATTGTGAAATCGCGTATATCTTTGCTTCTACACATAGGAATGTATTGTGCTTTGCTTTACACACTATTCTACAGTCAAGAGGAGAGAATTCATCAAGTTTAATAAGCAAAAACACTGTATAAGTCGAATTTCAGCATTTTTGTGTAACCGGGAATACCACAGTCACAAGCCGAGATTCAGTTCCATAGGAACTTGCCATTTTACCGCGGAACCTAAAAATGGGTAGAAAGTACTTTTTCTCCCTTCCTGTTAATGCCACAGAATTCGCCTTTACAGAGCACACGTTTTCTATCTTCCCCGCTTCAGCCCATGAAATATTGAGCTTCAAATGTGTTGTTAACGTTGTGTAAAAAAGTTGCTCACAGCTGTTCTAGGAACACATTGTGAAATCGCGTAAATCTTTGCTTCTACACATAGCAATGTATTGTGCTTTGCTTTACACACTATTCTACAGTCAAGAGGTGAGAATTCATCAAGTTTAAGAAGCAAAAACACTGTATAAGTCGAATTTCAGCATTTTTGTGTGACCGGGAAAACCACAGTCACAAGCCGAGATGCAGTTCCATAGAAACTTGCCGTTTTACCGCTGAACCTAAAAATGGGTAGAAAGTACTTTTTCTCCCTTCCTGTTAATGCCACAGACTTCGCCTTTACAGGGCACACGTTTTCTATCTTCCCCGCTTCAGCCCATGAAATATTGAGCTTCAAATGTGTTGTTAACATTGTGTAAAAAAGTTGCTCACAGCTGTTCTAGGAACACATTGTGAAATCGCGTATATCTTTGCTTCTACACATAGGAATGTATTGTGCTTTGCTTTACACACTATTCTACAGTCAAGAGGAGAGAATTCATCAAGTTTAATAAGCAAAAACACTGTATAAGTCGAATTTCAGCATTTTTGTGTGACCGGGAAAACCACAGTCACAAGCCGAGATGCAGTTCCATAGAAACTTGCCATTTTACCGCTGAACCTAAAAATGGGTAGAAAGTACTTTTTCTCCCTTCCTGTTTATGCCACAGACTTCGCCTTTACAGGGCACACGTTTTCTATCTTCCCCGCTTCAGCCCATGAAATATTGAGCTTCAAATGTGTTGTTAACGTTGTGTAAAAAAGTTGCTCACAGCTGTTCTAGGAACAGATTGTGAAATCGCGTATATCTTTGCTTCTACACATAGGAATGTATTGTGCTTTGCTTTACACACTATTCTACAGTCAAGAGGAGAGAATTCATCAAGTTTAATAAGCAAAAACACTGTATAAGTCGAATTTCAGCATTTTTGTGTGACCGGGAAAACCACAGTCACAAGCCGAGATGCAGTTCCATAGAAACTTGCCGTTTTACCGCTGAACCTAAAAATGGGTAGAAAGTACTTTTTCTCCCTTCCTGTTAATGCCACAGACTTCGCCTTTACAGGGCACACGTTTTCTATCTTTCCCGCTTCAGCCCATGAAATATTGAGCTTCAAATGTGTTGTTAACTTTGTGTAAAAAAGTTGCTCACAGCTGTTCTAGGAACACATTGTGAAATCGCGTATATCTTTGCTTCTACACATAGGAATGTATTGTGCTTTGCTTTACACACTATTCTACAGTCAAGAGGAGAGAATTCATCAAGTTTAATAAGCAAAAACACTGTATAAGTCGAATTTCAGCATTTTTGTGTAACCGGGAATACCACAGTCACAAGCCGAGATTCAGTTCCATAGGAACTTGCCATTTTACCGCGGAACCTAAAAATGGGTAGAAAGTACTTTTTCTCCCTTCCTGTTAATGCCACAGAATTCGCCTTTACAGGGCACACGTTTTCTATCTTCCCCGCTTCAGCCCATGAAATATTGAGCTTCAAATGTGTTGTTAACGTTGTGTAAAAAAGTTGCTCACAGCTGTTCTAGGAACACATTGTGAAATCGCGTAAATCTTTGCTTCTACACATAGCAATGTATTGTGCTTTGCTTTACACACTATTCTACAGTCAAGAGGTGAGAATTCATCAAGTTTAAGAAGCAAAAACACTGTATAAGTCGAATTTCAGCATTTTTGTGTGACCGGGAAAACCACAGTCACAAGCCGAGATGCAGTTCCATAGAAACTTGCCGTTTTACCGCTGAACCTAAAAATGGGTAGAAAGTACTTTTTCTCCCTTCCTGTTAATGCCACAGACTTCGCCTTTACAGGGCACACGTTTTCTATCTTCCCCGCTTCAGCCCATGAAATATTGAGCTTCAAATGTGTTGTTAACATTGTGTAAAAAAGTTGCTCACAGCTGTTCTAGGAACACATTGTGAAATCGCGTATATCTTTGCTTCTACACATAGGAATGTATTGTGCTTTGCTTTACACACTATTCTACAGTCAAGAGGAGAGAATTCATCAAGTTTAATAAGCAAAAACACTGTATAAGTCGAATTTCAGCATTTTTGTGTGACCGGGAAAACCACAGTCACAAGCCGAGATGCAGTTCCATAGAAACTTGCCATTTTACCGCTGAACCTAAAAATGGGTAGAAAGTACTTTTTCTCCCTTCCTGTTTATGCCACAGACTTCGCCTTTACAGGGCACACGTTTTCTATCTTCCCCGCTTCAGCCCATGAAATATTGAGCTTCAAATGTGTTGTTAACGTTGTGTAAAAAAGTTGCTCACAGCTGTTCTAGGAACAGATTGTGAAATCGCGTATATCTTTGCTTCTACACATAGGAATGTATTGTGCTTTGCTTTACACACTATTCTACAGTCAAGAGGAGAGAATTCATCAAGTTTAATAAGCAAAAACACTGTATAAGTCGAATTTCAGCATTTTTGTGTGACCGGGAAAACCACAGTCACAAGCCGAGATGCAGTTCCATAGAAACTTGCCATTTTACCGCTGAACCTAAAAATGGGTAGAAAGTACTTTTTCTCCCTTCCTGTTAATGCCACAGACTTCGCCTTTACAGGGCACACGTTTTCTATCTTCCCCGCTTCAGCCCATGAAATATTGAGCTTCAAATGTGTTGTTAACGTTGTGTAAAAAAGTTGCTCACAGCTGTTCTAGGAACACATTGTGAAATCGCGTAAATCTTTGCTTCTACACATAGCAATGTATTGTGCTTTGCTTTACACACTATTCTACAGTCAAGAGGAGAGAATTCATCAAGTTTAATAAGCAAAAACACTGTATAAGTCGAATTTCAGCATTTTTGTGTGACCGGGAAAACCACAGTCACAAGCCGAGATGCAGTTCCATAGAAACTTGCCATTTTACCGCTGAACCTAAAAATGGGTAGAAAGTACTTTTTCTCCCTTCCTGTTAATGCCACAGACTTCGCCTTTACAGGGCACACGTTTTCTATCTTCCCCGCTTCAGCCCATGAAATATTGAGCTTCAAATCTGTTGTTAACGTGGTGTAAAAAAGTTGCTCACAGCTGTTTTGGGAACACATTGTGAAATCGCGTATATCTTTGCTTCTACACATAGGAATGTATTGTGCTTTGCTTTACACACTATTCTACAGTCAAGAGGAGAGAATTCATCAAGTTTAATAAGCAAAAACACTGTATAAGTCGAATTTCAGCATTTTTGTGTGACCGGGAAAACCACAGTCACAAGCCGAGATGCAGTTCCATAGAAACTTGCCATTTTACCGCTGAACCTAAAAATGGGTAGAAAGTACTTTTTCTCCCTTCCTGTTAATGCCACAGACTTCGCCTTTACAGGGCACACGTTTTCTATCTTCCCCGCTTCAGCCCATGAAATATTGAGCTTCAAATGTGTTGTTAACATTGTGTAAAAAAGTTGCTCACAGCTGTTCTAGGAACACATTGTGAAATCGCGTATATCTTTGCTTCTACACATAGCAATGTATTGTGCTTTGCTTTACACACCATTCTACAGTGAAGAGGAGAGAATTCATCAAGTTTAATAAGCAAAAACACTGTATAAGTCGAATTTCAGCATTATTGTGTGACCAGGAAAACCACAGTCACAAGCCGAGATGCAGTTCCATAGAAACTTGCCATTTTACCGCTGAACCTAAAAATGGGTAGAAAGTACTTTTTCTCCCTTCCTGTTAATGCCACAGACTTCGCCTTTACAGGGCACACGTTTTCTATCTTCCCCGCTTCAGCCCATGAAATATTGAGCTTCAAATCTGTTGTTAACGTGGTGTAAAAAAGTTGCTCACAGCTGTTTTGGGAACACATTGTGAAATCGCGTATATCTTTGCTTCTACACATAGGAATGTATTGTGCTTTGCTTTACACACTATTCTACAGTCAAGAGGTGAGAATTCATCAAGTTTAATAAGCAAAAACACTGTATAAGTCGAATTTCAGCATTTTTGTGTGACCAGGAAAACCACAGTCACAAGCCGAGATGCAGTTCCATAGAAACTTGCCATTTTACCGCTGAACCTAAAAATGGGTAGAAAGTACTTTTTCTCCCTTCCTGTTAATGCCACAGACTTCGCCTTTACAGGGCACACGTTTTCTATCTTCCCCGCTTCAGCCCATGAAATATTGAGCTTCAAATGTGTTGTTAACATTGTGTAAAAAAGTTGCTCACAGCTGTTCTAGGAACACATTGTGAAATCGCGTATATCTTTTCTTCTACACATAGGAATGTATTGTGCTTTGCTTTACACACTATTCTACAGTCAAGAGGAGAGAATTCATCAAGTTTAATAAGCACAAACACTGTATAAGTCGTATTTCAGCATTTTTGTGTGACCGGGAAAACCACAGTCACAAGCCGAGATGCAGTTCCATAGAGACTTGCCATTTTACCGCTGAACCTAAAAATGGGTAGAAAGTACTTTTTCTCCCTTCCTGTTAATGCCACAGACTTCGCCTTTACAGGGCACACGTTTTCTATCTTCCCCGCTTCAGCCCATGAAATATTGAGCTTCAAATGTGTTGTTAACATTGTGTAAAAAAGTTGCTCACAGCTGTTCTAGGAACACATTGTGAAATCGCGTATATCTTTGCTTCTACACATAGCAATGTATTGTGCTTTGCTTTACACACCATTCTACAGTGAAGAGGAGAGAATTCATCAAGTTTAATAAGCAAAAACACTGTATAAGTCGAATTTCAGCATTATTGTGTGACCGGGAAAACCACAGTCACAAGCCGAGATGCAGTTCCATAGAAACTTGCCATTTTACCGCTGAACCTAAAAATGGGTAGAAAGTACTTTTTCTCCCTTCCTGTTAATGCCACAGACTTCGCCTTTACAGAGCACACGTTTTCTATCTTCCCCGCTTCAGCCCATGAAATATTGAGCTTCAAATGTGTTGTTAACATTGTGTAAAAAAGTTGCTCACAGCTGTTCTAGGAACACATTGTGAAATCGCGTATATCTTTGCTTCTACACATAGGAATGTATTGTGCTTTGCTTTACACACTATTCTACAGTCAAGAGGAGAGAATTCATCAAGTTTAATAAGCAAAAACACTGTATAAGTCGAATTTCAGCATTTTTGTGTGACCGGGAAAACCACAGTCACAAGCCGAGATGCAGTTCCATAGAAACTTGCCATTTTACCGCTGAACCTAAAAATGGGTAGAAAGTACTTTTTCTCCCTTCCTGTTAATGCCACAGACTTTGCCTTTACAGGGCACACGTTTTCTATCTTCCCCGCTTCAGCCCATGAAATATTGAGCTTCAAATGTGTTGTTAACGTTGTGTAAAAAAGTTGCTCACAGCTGTTCTAGGAACACATTGTGAAATCGCGTATATCTTTTCTTCTACACATAGGAATGTATTGTGCTTTGCTTTACACACTATTCTACAGTCAAGAGGAGAGAATTCATCAAGTTTAATAAGCAAAAACTCTGTATAAGTCGAATTTCAGCATTTTTGTGTGACCGGGAAAACCACAGTCACAAGCCGAGATGCAGTTCCATAGAAACTTGCCATTTTACCGCTGAACCTAAAAATGGGTAGAAAGTACTTTTTCTCCCTTCCTGTTAATGCCACAGAATTCGCCTTTACAGGGCACACGTTTTCTATCTTCCCCGCTTCAGCCCATGAAATATTGAGCTTCAAATGTGTTGTTAAACGTTGTGTAAAAAAGTTGCTCACAGCTGTTCTAGGAACACATTGTGAAATCGCGTAAATCTTTGCTTCTACACATAGCAATGTATTGTGCTTTGCTTTACACACTATTCTACAGTCAAGAGGTGAGAATTCATCAAGTTTAAGAAGCAAAAACACTGTATAAGTCGAATTTCAGCATTTTTGTGTGACCGGGAAAACCACAGTAACAAGCCGAGATGCAGTTCCATAGAAACTTGCCGTTTTACCGCTGAACCTAAAAATGGGTAGAAAGTACTTTTTCTCCCTTCCTGTTAATGCCACAGAATTCGCCTTTACAGGGCACACGTTTTCTATCTTCCCCGCTTCAGCCCATGAAATATTGAGCTTCAAATGTGTTGTTAACGTTGTGTAAAAAAGTTGCTCACAGCTGTTCTAGGAACACATTGTGAAATCGCGTAAATCTTTGCTTCTACACATAGCAATGTATTGTGCTTTGCTTTACACACTATTCTACAGTCAAGAGGTGAGAATTCATCAAGTTTAAGAAGCAAAAACACTGTATAAGTCGAATTTCAGCATTTTTGTGTGACCGGGAAAACCACAGTCACAAGCCGAGATGCAGTTCCATAGAAACTTGCCGTTTTACCGCTGAACCTAAAAATGGGTAGAAAGTACTTTTTCTCCCTTCCTGTTAATGCCACAGACTTCGCCTTTACAGGGCACACGTTTTCTATCTTCCCCGCTTCAGCCCATGAAATATTGAGCTTCAAATGTGTTGTTAACATTGTGTAAAAAAGTTGCTCACAGCTGTTCTAGGAACACATTGTGAAATCGCGTATATCTTTGCTTCTACACATAGGAATGTATTGTGCTTTGCTTTACACACTATTCTACAGTCAAGAGGAGAGAATTCATCAAGTTTAATAAGCAAAAACACTGTATAAGTCGAATTTCAGCATTTTTGTGTGACCGGGAAAACCACAGTCACAAGCCGAGATGCAGTTCCATAGAAACTTGCCATTTTACCGCTGAACCTAAAAATGGGTAGAAAGTACTTTTTCTCCCTTCCTGTTTATGCCACAGACTTCGCCTTTACAGGGCACACGTTTTCTATCTTCCCCGCTTCAGCCCATGAAATATTGAGCTTCAAATGTGTTGTTAACGTTGTGTAAAAAAGTTGCTCACAGCTGTTCTAGGAACAGATTGTGAAATCGCGTATATCTTTGCTTCTACACATAGCAATGTATTGTGCTTTGCTTTACACACTATTCTACAGTCAATAGGAGAGAATTCATCAAGTTTAATAAGCAAAAACACTGTATAAGTCGAATTTCAGCATTTTTGTGTGACCGGGAAAACCACAGTCACAAGCCGAGATGCAGTTCCATAGAAACTTGCCATTTTACCGCTGAACCTAAAAATGGGTAGAAAGTACTTTTTCTCCCTTCCTGTTAATGCCACAGACTTCGCCTTTACAGGGCACACGTTTTCTATCTTCCCCGCTTCAGCCCATGAAATATTGAGCTTCAAATGTGTTGTTAACGTTGTGTAAAAAAGTTGCTCACAGCTGTTCTAGGAACACATTGTGAAATCGCGTATATTTTTGCTTCTACACATAGCAATGTATTGTGCTTTGCTTTACACACTATTCTACAGTAAAGAGGAGAGAATTCGTCAAGTTTAATAAGCAAAAACACTGTATAAGTCGAATTTCAGCATTTTTGTGTGACCGGGAAAACCACAGTCACAAGCCGAGATGCAGTTCCATAGAAACTTGCCATTTTACCGCTGAACCTAAAAATGGGTAGAAAGTACTTTTTCTCCCTTCCTGTTAATGCCACAGACTTCGCCTTTACAGGGCACACGTTTTCTATCTTCCCCGCTTCAGCCCATGAAATATTGAGCTTCAAATGTGTTGTTAACGTTGTGTAAAAAAGTTGCTCACAGCTGTTCTAGGAACACATTGTGAAATCGCGTATATCTTTGCTTCTACACATAGCAATGTATTGTGCTTTGCTTTACACACTATTCTACAGTCAAGAGGAGAGAATTCGTCAAGTTTAATAAGCAAAAACACTGTATAAGTCGAATTTCAGCATTTTTGTGTGACCGGGAAAATCACAGTCACAAGCCGAGATGCAGTTCCATAGAAACTTGCCATTTTACCGCTGAACCTAAAAATGGGTAGAAAGTACTTTTTCTCCCTTCCTGTTAATGCCACAGACTTCGCCTTTACAGGGCACACGTTTTCTATCTTCCCCGCTTCAGCCCATGAAATATTGAGCTTCAAATGTGTTGTTAACATTGTGTAAAAAAGTTGCTCACAGCTGTTCTAGGAACACATTGTGAAATCGCGTATATCTTTGCTTCTACACATAGGAATGTATTGTGCTTTGCTTTACACACTATTCTACAGTCAAGAGGAGAGAATTCATCAAGTTTAATAAGCAAAAACACTGTATAAGTCGAATTTCAGCATTTTTGTGTGACCGGGAAAACCACAGTCACAAGCCGAGATGCAGTTCCATAGAAACTTGCCATTTTACCGCTGAACCTAAAAATGGGTAGAAAGTACTTTTTCTCCCTTCCTGTTTATGCCACAGACTTCGCCTTTACAGGGCACACGTTTTCTATCTTCCCCGCTTCAGCCCATGAAATATTGAGCTTCAAATGTGTTGTTAACGTTGTGTAAAAAAGTTGCTCACAGCTGTTCTAGGAACAGATTGTGAAATCGCGTATATCTTTGCTTCTACACATAGGAATGTATTGTGCTTTGCTTTACACACTATTCTACAGTCAAGAGGAGAGAATTCATCAAGTTTAATAAGCAAAAACACTGTATAAGTCGAATTTCAGCATTTTTGTGTGACCGGGAAAACCACAGTCACAAGCCGAGATGCAGTTCCATAGAAACTTGCCGTTTTACCGCTGAACCTAAAAATGGGTAGAAAGTACTTTTTCTCCCTTCCTGTTAATGCCACAGACTTCGCCTTTACAGAGCACACGTTTTCTATCTTCCCCGCTTCAGCCCATGAAATATTGAGCTTCAAATGTGTTGTTAACATTGTGTAAAAAAGTTGCTCACAGCTGTTCTAGGAACACATTGTGAAATCGCGTATATCTTTGCTTCTACACATAGGAATGTATTGTGCTTTGCTTTACACACTATTCTACAGTCAAGAGGAGAGAATTCATCAAGTTTAATAAGCAAAAACACTGTATAAGTCGAATTTCAGCATTTTTGTGTGACCGGGAAAACCACAGTCACAAGCCGAGATGCAGTTCCATAGAAACTTGCCATTTTACCGCTGAACCTAAAAATGGGTAGAAAGTACTTTTTCTCCCTTCCTGTTAATGCCACAGACTTTGCCTTTACAGGGCACACGTTTTCTATCTTCCCCGCTTCAGCCCATGAAATATTGAGCTTCAAATGTGTTGTTAACATTGTGTAAAAAAGTTGCTCACAGCTGTTCTAGGAACACATTGTGAAATCGCGTATATCTTTTCTTCTACACATAGGAATGTATTGTGCTTTGCTTTACACACTATTCTACAGTCAAGAGGAGAGAATTCATCAAGTTTAATAAGCAAAAACTCTGTATAAGTCGAATTTCAGCATTTTTGTGTGACCGGGAAAACCACAGTCACAAGCCGAGATGCAGTTCCATAGAAACTTGCCATTTTACCGCTGAACCTAAAAATGGGTAGAAAGTACTTTTTCTCCCTTCCTGTTAATGCCACAGAATTCGCCTTTACAGGGCACACGTTTTCTATCTTCCCCGCTTCAGCCCATGAAATATTGAGCTTCAAATGTGTTGTTAACGTTGTGTAAAAAAGTTGCTCACAGCTGTTCTAGGAACACATTGTGAAATCGCGTAAATCTTTGCTTCTACACATAGCAATGTATTGTGCTTTGCTTTACACACTATTCTACAGTCAAGAGGTGAGAATTCATCAAGTTTAAGAAGCAAAAACACTGTATAAGTCGAATTTCAGCATTTTTGTGTGACCGGGAAAACCACAGTCACAAGCCGAGATGCAGTTCCATAGAAACTTGCCGTTTTACCGCTGAACCTAAAAATGGGTAGAAAGTACTTTTTCTCCCTTCCTGTTAATGCCACAGAATTCGCCTTTACAGGGCACACGTTTTCTATCTTCCCCGCTTCAGCCCATGAAATATTGAGCTTCAAATGTGTTGTTAACGTTGTGTAAAAAAGTTGCTCACAGCTGTTCTAGGAACACATTGTGAAATCGCGTAAATCTTTGCTTCTACACATAGCAATGTATTGTGCTTTGCTTTACACACTATTCTACAGTCAAGAGGTGAGAATTCATCAAGTTTAAGAAGCAAAAACACTGTATAAGTCGAATTTCAGCATTTTTGTGTGACCGGGAAAACCACAGTCACAAGCCGAGATGCAGTTCCATAGAAACTTGCCGTTTTACCGCTGAACCTAAAAATGGGTAGAAAGTACTTTTTCTCCCTTCCTGTTAATGCCACAGACTTCGCCTTTACAGGGCACACGTTTTCTATCTTCCCCGCTTCAGCCCATGAAATATTGAGCTTCAAATGTGTTGTTAACATTGTGTAAAAAAGTTGCTCACAGCTGTTCTAGGAACACATTGTGAAATCGCGTATATCTTTGCTTCTACACATAGGAATGTATTGTGCTTTGCTTTACACACTATTCTACAGTCAAGAGGAGAGAATTCATCAAGTTTAATAAGCAAAAACACTGTATAAGTCGAATTTCAGCATTTTTGTGTGACCGGGAAAACCACAGTCACAAGCCGAGATGCAGTTCCATAGAAACTTGCCATTTTACCGCTGAACCTAAAAATGGGTAGAAAGTACTTTTTCTCCCTTCCTGTTTATGCCACAGACTTCGCCTTTACAGGGCACACGTTTTCTATCTTCCCCGCTTCAGCCCATGAAATATTGAGCTTCAAATGTGTTGTTAACGTTGTGTAAAAAAGTTGCTCACAGCTGTTCTAGGAACAGATTGTGAAATCGCGTATATCTTTGCTTCTACACATAGCAATGTATTGTGCTTTGCTTTACACACTATTCTACAGTCAATAGGAGAGAATTCATCAAGTTTAATAAGCAAAAACACTGTATAAGTCGAATTTCAGCATTTTTGTGTGACCGGGAAAACCACAGTCACAAGCCGAGATGCAGTTCCATAGAAACTTGCCATTTTACCGCTGAACCTAAAAATGGGTAGAAAGTACTTTTTCTCCCTTCCTGTTAATGCCACAGACTTCGCCTTTACAGGGCACACGTTTTCTATCTTCCCCGCTTCAGCCCATGAAATATTGAGCTTCAAATGTGTTGTTAACGTTGTGTAAAAAAGTTGCTCACAGCTGTTCTAGGAACACATTGTGAAATCGCGTATATTTTTGCTTCTACACATAGCAATGTATTGTGCTTTGCTTTACACACTATTCTACAGTAAAGAGGAGAGAATTCGTCAAGTTTAATAAGCAAAAACACTGTATAAGTCGAATTTCAGCATTTTTGTGTGACCGGGAAAACCACAGTCACAAGCCGAGATGCAGTTCCATAGAAACTTGCCATTTTACCGCTGAACCTAAAAATGGGTAGAAAGTACTTTTTCTCCCTTCCTGTTAATGCCACAGACTTCGCCTTTACAGGGCACACGTTTTCTATCTTCCCCGCTTCAGCCCATGAAATATTGAGCTTCAAATGTGTTGTTAACGTTGTGTAAAAAAGTTGCTCACAGCTGTTCTAGGAACACATTGTGAAATCGCGTATATCTTTGCTTCTACACATAGCAATGTATTGTGCTTTGCTTTACACACTATTCTACAGTCAAGAGGAGAGAATTCGTCAAGTTTAATAAGCAAAAACACTGTATAAGTCGAATTTCAGCATTTTTGTGTGACCGGGAAAATCACAGTCACAAGCCGAGATGCAGTTCCATAGAAACTTGCCATTTTACCGCTGAACCTAAAAATGGGTAGAAAGTACTTTTTCTCCCTTCCTGTTAATGCCACAGACTTCGCCTTTACAGGGCACACGTTTTCTATCTTCCCCGCTTCAGCCCATGAAATATTGAGCTTCAAATGTGTTGTTAACATTGTGTAAAAAAGTTGCTCACAGCTGTTCTAGGAACACATTGTGAAATCGCGTATATCTTTGCTTCTACACATAGCAATGTATTGTGCTTTGCTTTACACACTATTCTACAGTCAAGAGGAGAGAATTCATCAAGTTTAATAAGCAAAAACACTGTATAAGTCGAATTTCAGCATTTTTGTGTGACCGGGAAAACCACAGTCACAAGCCGAGATGCAGTTCCATAGAAACTTGCCATTTTACCGCTGAACCTAAAAATGGGTAGAAAGTACTTTTTCTCCCTTCCTGTTAATGCCACAGACTTCGCCTTTACAGGGCACACGTTTTCTATCTTCCCCGCTTCAGCCCATGAAATATTGAGCTTCAAATGTGTTGTTAACGTGGTGTAAAAAAGTTGCTCACAGCTGTTCTAGGAACACATTGTGAAATCGCGTATATCTTTGCTTCTACACATAGCAATGTATTGTGCTTTGCTTTACACACTATTCTACAGTCAAGAGGAGAGAATTCATCAAGTTTAATAAGCAAATACACTGTATAAGTCGAATTTCAGCATTTTTGTGTGACCGGGAAAACCACAGTCACAAGCCGAGATGCAGTTCCATAGAAACTTGCCATTTTACCGCTGAACCTAAAAATGGGTAGAAAGTACTTTTTCTCCCTTCCTGTTAATGCCACAGACTTCGCCTTTACAGGGCACACGTTTTCTATCTTCCCCGCTTCAGCCCATGAAATATTGAGCTTCAAATGTGTTGTTAACATTGTGTAAAAAAGTTGCTCACAGCTGTTTTGGGAACACATTGTGAAATCGCGTATATCTTTGCTTCTACACATAGGAATGTATTGTGCTTTGCTTTACACACTATTCTACAGTCAAGAGGAGAGAATTCATCAAGTTTAATAAGCACAAACACTGTATAAGTCGAATTTCAGCATTTTTGTGTGACCGGGAAAACCACAGTCACAAGCCGAGATGCAGTTCCATAGAAACTTGCCATTTTACCGCTGAACCTAAAAATGGGTAGAAAGTACTTTTTCTCCCTTCCTGTTAATGCCACAGACTTCGCCTTTACAGGGCACACGTTTTCTATCTTCCCCGCTTCAGCCCATGAAATATTGAGCTTCAAATGTGTTGTTAACTTTGTGTAAAAAAGTTGCTCACAGCTGTTCTAGGAACACATTGTGAAATCGCGTATATCTTTTCTTCTACACATAGGAATGTATTGTGCTTTGCTTTACACACTATTCTACAGTCAAGAGGAGAGAATTCATCAAGTTTAATAAGCAAAAACACTGTATAAGTCGAATTTCAGCATTTTTGTGTGACCGGGAAAACCACAGTCACAAGCCGAGATTCAGTTCCATAGGAACTTGCCATTTTACCGCGGAACCTAAAAATGGGTAGAAATTACTTTTTCTCCCTTCCTGTTAATGCCACAGACTTCGCCTTTACAGGGCACACGTTTTCTATCTTCCCCGATTCAGCCCATGAAATATTGAGCTTCAAATGTGTTGTTAACATTGTGCAAAAAAGTTGCTCACAGCTGTTCTAGGAACACATTGTGAAATCGCGTATATCTTTGCTTCTACACATAGGAATGTATTGTGCTTTGCTTTACACACTATTCTACAGTCAAGAGGAGAGAATTCATCAAGTTTAATAAGCAAAAACACTGTATAAGTCGAATTTCAGCATTTTTGTGTAACCGGGAATACCACAGTCACAAGCCGAGATTCAGTTCCATAGGAACTTGCCATTTTACCGCGGAACCTAAAAATGGGTAGAAAGTACTTTTTCTCCCTTCCTGTTAATGCCACAGAATTCGCCTTTACAGGGCACACGTTTTCTATCTTCCCCGCTTCAGCCCATGAAATATTGAGCTTCAAATGTGTTGTTAACTTTGTGTAAAAAAGTTGCTCACAGCTGTTCTAGGAACACATTGTGAAATCGCGTATATCTTTTCTTCTACACATAGGAATGTATTGTGCTTTGCTTTACACACTATTCTACAGTCAAGAGGAGAGAATTCATCAAGTTTAATAAGCAAATACACTGTATAAGTCGAATTTCAGCATTTTTGTGTGACCGGGAAAACCACAGTCACAAGCCGAGATGCAGTTCCATAGAAACTTGCCATTTTACCGCTGAACCTAAAAATGGGTAGAAAGTACTTTTTCTCCCTTCCTGTTAATGCCACAGACTTCGCCTTTACAGGGCACACGTTTTCTATCTTCCCCGCTTCAGCCCATTAAATATTGAGCTTCAAATGTGTTGTTAACGTTGTGTAAAAAAGTTGCTCACAGCTGTTCTAGGAACACATTGTGAAATCGCGTATATCTTTTCTTCTACACATAGGAATGTATTGTGCTTTGCTTTACACACTATTCTACAGTCAAGAGGAGAGAATTCATCAAGTTTAATAAGCAAAAACACTGTATAAGTCGAATTTCAGCATTATTGTGTGACCGGGAAAACCACAGTCACAAGTCGAGATGCAGTTCCATAGAAACTTGCCGTTTTACCGCTGAACCTAAAAATGGGTAGAAAGTACTTTTTCTCCCTTCCTGTTAATGCCACAGACTTCGCCTTTACAGGGCACACGTTTTCTATCTTCCCCGCTTCAGCCCATGAAATATTGAGCTTCAAATGTGTTGTTAACGTTGTGTAAAAAAGTTGCTCACAGCTGTTCTAGGAACACATTGTGAAATCGCGTATATCTTTTCTTCTACACATAGGAATTTATTGTGCTTTGCTTTACACACTATTCTACAGTCAAGAGGAGAGAATTCATCAAGTTTAATAAGCAAAAACTCTGTATAAGTCGAATTTCAGCATTTTTGTGTGACCGGGAAAACCACAGTCACAAGCCGAGATGCAGTTCCATAGAAACTTGCCATTTTACCGCTGAACCTAAAAATGGATAGAAAGTACTTTTTCTCCCTTCCTGTTAATGCCACAGACTTCGCCTTTACAGGGCACACGTTTTCTATCTTCCCCGCTTCAGCCCATGATTGTGCTTTGCTTTACACACTATTCTACAGTCAAGAGGAGAGAATTCATCAAGTTTAATAAGCAAAAACACTGTATAAGTCGAATTTCAGCATTTTGTGTGACCGGGAAAACCACAGTCACAAGAAGAGATGCAGTTCCATAGAAACTTGCCATTTTACCGCTGAACCTAAAAATGGGTAGAAAGTACTTTTTCTCCCTTCCTGTTAATGCCACAGACTTCGCCTTTACAGGGCACACGTTTTCTATCTTCCCCGCTTCAGCCCATGAAATATTGAGCTTCAAATGTGTTGTTAACGTTGTGTAAAAAAGTTGCTCACAGCTGTTCTAGGAACACATTGTGAAATCGCGTATATCTTTTCTTCTACACATAGGAATGTATTGTGCTTTGCTTTACACACTATTCTACAGTCAAGAGGAGAGAATTCATCAAGTTTAATAAGCAAAAACTCTGTATAAGTCGAATTTCAGCATTTTTGTGTGACCGGGAAAACCACAGTCACAAGCCGAGATTCAGTTCCATAGGAACTTGCCATTTTACCGCTGAACCTAAAAATGGGTAGAAAGTACTTTTTCTCCCTTCCTGTTAATGCCACAGACTTCGCCTTTACAGGGCACACGTTTTCTATCTTCCCCGCTTCAGCCCATGAAATATTGAGCTTCAAATGTGTTGTTAACGCTGTGTAAAAAAGTTGCTCACAGCTGTTCTAGGAACACATTGTGAAATCGCGTAAATCTTTGCTTCTACACATAGCAATGTATTGTGCTTTGCTTTACACACTATTCTACAGTCAAGAGGAGAGAATTCATCAAGTTTAATAAGCAAAAACACTGTATAAGTCGAATTTCAGCATTTTTGTGTGACCGGGAAAACCACAGTCACAAGCCGAGATGCAGTTCCATAGAAACTTGCCATTTTACCGCTGAACCTAAAAATGGGTAGAAAGTACTTTTTCTCCCTTCCTGTTAATGCCACAGACTTCGCCTTTACAGGGCACACGTTTTCTATCTTCCCCGCTTCAGCCCATGAAATATTGAGCTTCAAATCTGTTGTTAACGTGGTGTAAAAAAGTTGCTCACAGCTGTTCTAGGAACACATTGTGAAATCGCGTATATCTTTGCTTCTACACATAGCAATGTATTGTGCTTTGCTTTACACACTATTCTACAGTCAAGAGGAGAGAATTCATCAAGTTTAATAAGCAAAAACACTGTATAAGTCGAATTTCAGCATTTTTGTGTGACCGGGAAAACCACAGTCACAAGACGAGATGCAGTTCCATAGAAACTTGCCGTTTTACCGCTGAACCTAAAAATGGGTAGAAAGTACTTTTTCTCCCTTCCTGTTAATGCCACAGAATTCGCCTTTACAGGGCACACGTTTTCTATCTTCCCCGCTTCAGCCCATGAAATATTGAGCTTCAAATGTGTTGTTAACGTTGTGTAAAAAAGTTGCTCACAGCTGTTCTAGGAACACATTGTGAAATCGCGTATATCTTTGCTTCTACACATAGGAATGTATTGTGCTTTGCTTTACACACTATTCTACAGTCAAGAGGAGAGAATTCATCAAGTTTAATAAGCAAAAACACTGTATAAGTCGAATTTCAGCATTTTTGTGTAACCGGGAATACCACAGTCACAAGCCGAGATTCAGTTCCATAGGAACTTGCCATTTTACCGCGGAACCTAAAAATGGGTAGAAAGTACTTTTTCTCCCTTCCTGTTAATGCCACAGACTTCGCCTTTACAGTGCACACGTTTTCTATCTTCCCCGCTTCAGCCCATGAAATATTGAGCTTCAAATGTGTTGTTAACATTGTGCAAAAAAGTTGCTCACAGCTGTTCTAGGAACACATTGTGAAATCGCGTATATCTTTGCTTCTACACATAGGAATGTATTGTGCTTTGCTTTACACACTTTTCTACAGTCAAGAGGAGAGAATTCATCAAGTTTAATAAGCAAAAACACTGTATAAGTCGAATTTCAGCATTTTTGTGTGACCGGGAAAACCACAGTCACAAGCCGAGATGCAGTTCCATAGAAACTTGCCATTTTACCGCTGAACCTAAAAATGGGTAGAAAGTACTTTTTCTCCCTTCCTGTTAATGCCACAGAATTCGCCTTTACAGGGCACACGTTTTCTATCTTCCCCGCTTCAGCCCATGAAATATTGAGCTTCAAATGTGTTGTTAACGTTGTGTAAAAAAGTTGCTCACAGCTGTTCTAGGAACACATTGTGAAATCGCGTAAATCTTTGCTTCTACACATAGCAATGTATTGTGCTTTGCTTTACACACTATTCTACAGTCAAGAGGTGAGAATTCATCAAGTTTAAGAAGCAAAAACACTGTATAAGTCGAATTTCAGCATTTTTGTGTGACCGGGAAAACCACAGTCACAAGCCGAGATGCAGTTCCATAGAAACTTGCCATTTTACCGCTGAACCTAAAAATGGGTAGAAAGTACTTTTTCTCCCTTCCTGTTAATGCCACAGACTTCGCCTTTACAGGGCACACGTTTTCTATCTTCCCCGCTTCAGCCCATGAAATATTGAGCTTCAAATGTGTTGTTAACTTTGTGTAAAAAAGTTGCTCACAGCTGTTCTAGGAACACATTGTGAAATCGCGTATATCTTTTCTTCTACACATAGGAATGTATTGTGCTTTGCTTTACACACTATTCTACAGTCAAGAGGAGAGAATTCATCAAGTTTAATAAGCAAAAACACTGTATAAGTCGAATTTCAGCATTTTTGTGTAACCGGGAATACCACAGTCACAAGCCGAGATTCAGTTCCATAGGAACTTGCCATTTTACCGCGGAACCTAAAAATGGGTAGAAAGTACTTTTTCTCCCTTCCTGTTAATGCCACAGACTTCGCCTTTACAGTGCACACGTTTTCTATCTTCCCCGCTTCAGCCCATGAAATATTGAGCTTCAAATGTGTTGTTAACATTGTGCAAAAGAGTTGCTCACAGCTGTTCTAGGAACACATTGTGAAATCGCGTATATCTTTGCTTCTACACATAGGAATGTATTGTGCTTTGCTTTACACACTATTCTACAGTCAAGAGGAGAGAATTCATCAAGTTTAATAAGCAAAAACACTGTATAAGTCGAATTTCAGCATTTTTGTGTAACCAGGAATACCACAGTCACAAGCCGAGATTCAGTTCCATAGAAACTTGCCGTTTTACCGCTGAACCTAAAAATGGGTAGAAAGTACTTTTTCTCCCTTCCTGTTAATGCCACAGACTTCGCCTTTACAGGGCACACGTTTTCTATCTTCCCCGCTTCAGCCCATGAAATATTGAGCTTCAAATGTGTTGTTAACATTGTGTAAAAAAGTTGCTCACAGCTGT
Source organism: Ascaphus truei (assembly GCF_040206685.1). NCBI lineage: Eukaryota > Metazoa > Chordata > Amphibia > Anura > Ascaphidae > Ascaphus > Ascaphus truei. The sequence continues at coordinate 94,780 of NW_027455869.1, forward strand.
TCTAGGAACACATTGTGAAATCGCGTATATCTTTGCTTCTACACATAGGAATGTATTGTGCTTTGCTTTACACACTATTCTACAGTCAAGAGGTGAGAATTCATCAAGTTTAAGTAGCAAAAACACTGTATAAGTCGAATTTCAGCATTTTTGTGTGACCGGGAAAACCACAGTCACAAGCCGAGATGCAGTTCCATAGAAACTTGCCGTTTTACCGCTGAACCTAAAAATGGGTAGAAAGTACTTTTTCTCCCTTCCTGTTTATGCCACAGACTTCGCCTTTACAGGGCACACGTTTTCTATCTTCCCCGCTTCAGCCCATGAAATATTGAGCTTCAAATGTGTTGTTAACATTGTGTAAAAAAGTTGCTCACAGCTGTTCTAGGAACACATTGTGAAATCGCGTATATCTTTGCTTCTACACATAGGAATGTATTGTGCTTTGCTTTACACACTATTCTACAGTCAAGAGGAGAGAATTCATCAAGTTTAATAAGCACAAACACTGTATAAGTCGAATTTCAGCATTTTTGTGTGCTTGGGAAAACCACAGTCACAAGCCGAGATGCAATTCCATAGAAACTTGCCATTTTACCGCTGAACCTAAAAATGGGTAGAAAGTACTTTTTCTCCCTTCCTGTTAATGCCACAGACTTCGCCTTTACAGGGCACACGTTTTCTATCTTCCCCGCTTCAGCCCATGAAATATTGAGCTTCAAATGTGTTGTTAACATTGTGTAAAAAAGTTGCTCACAGCTGTTCTAGGAACACATTGTGAAATCGCGTATATCTTTTCTTCTACACATAGGAATGTATTGTGCTTTGCTTAACACACTATTCTACAGTCAAGAGGAGAGAATTCATCAAGTTTAATAAGCAAAAACACTGTATAAGTCGAATTTCAGCATTTTTGTGTGACCGGGAAAACCACAGTCACAAGCAGAGATTCAGTTCCATAGGAACTTGCCATTTTACCTCTGAACCTAAAAATGGGTAGAAAGTACTTTTTCTCCCTTCCTGTTAATGCCACAGACTTCGCCTTTACAGGGCACACGTTTTCTATCTTCCCCGCTTCAGAACATGAAATATTGAGCTTCAAATGTTTTGTTAACATTGTGTAAAAAAGTTGCTCACAGCTGTTCTAGGAACACATTGTGAAATCGCGTATATCTTTTCTTCTACACATAGGAATGTATTGTGCTTTGCTTAACACACTATTCTACAGTCAAGAGGAGAGAATTCATCAAGTTTAATAAGCAAAAACACTGTATAAGTCGAATTTCAGCATTTTTGTGTGACCGGGAAAACCAGTCACAAGACGAGATTCAGTTCCATAGGAACTTGCAATTTTACCGCGGAACCTAAAAATGGGTAGAAAGTACTTTTTCTCCCTTCCTGTTAATGCCACAGACTTCGCCTTTACAGGGCACACGTTTTCTATCTTCCCCGCTTCAGCCCATGAAATATTGAGCTTTAAATGTGTTGTTAACATTGTGTAAAAAAGTTGCTCACAGCTGTTCTAGGAACACATTGTGAAATCGCGTATATCTTTGCTTCTACACATAGGAATGTATTGTGCTTTGCATTACACACTATTCTACAGTCAAGAGGAGAGAATTCATCAAGTTTAATAAGCACAAACACTGTATAAGTCGAATTTCAGCATTTTTGTGTGACCGGGAAAACCACAGTCACAAGCCGAGATGCAGTTCCATAGAAACTTGCCATTTTACCGCTGAACCTTAAAATGGGTAGAAAGTACTTTTTCTCCCTTCCTGTTAATGCCACAGACTTGGCCTTTACAGGGCACACGTTTTCTATCTTCCCCGCTTCAGCCCATGAAATATTGAGCTTCAAATGTGTTGTTAACATTGTGTAAAAAAGTTGCTCACAGCTGTTCTAGGAACACATTGTGAAATCGCGTATATCTTTTCTTCTACACATAGGAATGTATTGTGCTTTGCTTAACACACTATTCTACAGTCAAGAGGAGAGAATTCATCAAGTTTAATAAGCAAAAACACTGTATAAGTCGAATTTCAGCATTTTTGTGTGACCGGGAAAACCACAGTCACAAGACGAGATGCAGTTCCATAGAAACTTGCCATTTTACCGCTGAACCTAAAAATGGGTAGAAAGTACTTTTTCTCCCTTCCTGTTAATGCCACAGACTTCGCCTTTACAGGGCACACGTTTTCTATCTTCCCCGCTTCAGCCCATGAAATATTGAGCTTCAAATGTGTTGTTAACATTGTGTAAAAAAGTTGCTCACAGCTGTTCTAGGAACACATTGTGAAATCGCGTATATCTTTGCTTCTACACATAGGAATGTATTGTGCTTTGCATTACACACTATTCTACAGTCAAGAGGAGAGAATTCATCAAGTTTAATAAGCACAAACACTGTATAAGTCGAATTTCAGCATTTTTGTGTGACCGGGAAAACCACAGTCACAAGCCGAGATGCAGTTCCATAGAAACTTGCCATTTTACCGCTGAACCTTAAAATGGGTAGAAAGTACTTTTTCTCCCTTCCTGTTAATGCCACAGACTTGGCCTTTACAGGGCACACGTTTTCTATCTTCCCCGCTTCAGCCCATGAAATATTGAGCTTCAAATGTGTTGTTAACATTGTGTAAAAAAGTTGCTCACAGCTGTTCTAGGAACACATTGTGAAATCGCGTATATCTTTTCTTCTACACATAGGAATGTATTGTGCTTTGCTTAACACACTATTCTACAGTCAAGAGGAGAGAATTCATCAAGTTTAATAAGCAAAAACACTGTATAAGTCGAATTTCAGCATTTTTGTGTGACCGGGAAAACCACAGTCACAAGACGAGATGCAGTTCCATAGAAACTTGCCATTTTACCGCTGAACCTAAAAATGGGTAGAAAGTACTTTTTCTCCCTTCCTGTTAATGCCACAGACTTCGCCTTTACAGGGCACACGTTTTCTATCTTCCCCGCTTCAGCCCATGAAATATTGAGCTTCAAATGTGTTGTTAACATTGTGTAAAAAAGTTGCTCACAGCTGTTCTAGGAACACATTGTGAAATCGCGTATATCTTTGCTTCTACACATAGGAATGTATTGTGCTTTGCTTTACACACTATTCTACAGTCAAGAGGAGAGAATTCATCAAGTTTAATAAGCAAAAACACTGTATAAGTCGAATTTCAGCATTTTTGTGTGACCGGGAAAACCACAGTCACAAGACGAGATGCAGTTCCATAGAAACTTGCCATTTTACCGCTGAACCTAAAAATGGGTAGAAAGTACTTTTTCTCCCTTCCTGTTAATGCCACAGACTTCGCCTTTACAGGGCACACGTTTTCTATCTTCCCCGCTTCAGAACATGAAATATTGAGCTTCAAATGTGTTGTTAACATTGTGTAAAAAAGTTGCTCACAGCTGTTCTAGGAACACATTGTGAAATCGCGTATATCTTTTCTTCTACACATAGGAATGTATTGTGCTTTGCTTAACACACTATTCTACAGTCAAGAGGAGAGAATTCATCAAGTTTAATAAGCAAAAACACTGTATAAGTCGAATTTCAGCATTTTTGTGTGACCGGGAAAACCACAGTCACAAGAGGAGATTCAGTTCCATAGGAACTTGCCATTTTACCGCGGAACCTAAAAATGGGTAGAAAGTACTTTTTCTCCCTTCCTGTTAATGCCACAGACTTCGCCTTTACAGGGCACACGTTTTCTATCTTCCCCGCTTCAGCCCATGAAATATTGAGCTTCAAAAGTGTTGTTAACATTGTGTAAAAAAGTTGCTCACAGCTGTTCTAGGAACACATTGTGAAATCGCGTATATCTTTTCTTCTACACATAGCAATGTATTGTGCTTTGCTTTACACACTATTCTACAGTCAAGAGGAGAGAATTCATCAAGTTTAATAAGCAAAAACTCTGTATAAGTCGAATTTCAGCATTTTTGTGTGACCGGGAAAACCACAGACACAAGACGAGATGCAGTTCCATAGAAACTTGCCGTTTTACCGCTGAACCTAAAAATGGGTAGAAAGTACTTTTTCTCCCTTCCTGTTAATGCCACCGACTTCGCCTTTACAGGGCACACGTTTTCTATCTTCCCCGCTTCAGCCCATGAAATATTGAGCTTCAAATCTGTTGTTAACGTGGTGTAAAAAAGTTGCTCACAGCTGTTCTAGGAACACATTGTGAAATCGCGTATATCTTTTCTTCTACACATAGGAATGTATTGTGCTTTGCTTTACACACTATTCTACAGTCAAGAGGAGAGAATTCATCAAGTTTAATAAGCAAAAACTCTGTATAAGTCGAATTTCAGCATTTTTGTGTGACCGGGAAAACCACAGTCACAAGACGAGATGCAGTTCCATAGAAACTTGCCATTTTACCGCTGAACCTAAAAATGGGTAGAAAGTACTTTTTCTCCCTTCCTGTTAATGCCACAGACTTCGCCTTTACAGGGCACACGTTTTCTATCTTCCCCGCTTCAGCCCATGAAATATTGAGCTTCAAATCTGTTGTTAACGTGGTGTAAAAAAGTTGCTCACAGCTGTTCTAGGAACACATTGTGAAATCGCGTATATCTTTGCTTCTACACATAGGAATGTATTGTGCTTTGCTTTACACACTATTCTAAAGTCAAGAGGAGAGAATTCATCAAGTTTAATAAGCAAAAACACTGTATAAGTCGAATTTCAGCATTTTTGTGTGACCGGGAAAACCACAGTCACAAGCCGAGATGCAGTTCCATAGAAACTTGCCATTTTACCGCTGAACCTAAAAATGGGTAGAAAGTACTTTTTCTCCCTTCCTGTTAATGCCACAGACTTCGCCTTTACAGGGCACACGTTTTCTATCTTCCCCGCTTCAGCCCATGAAATATTGAGCTTCAAATGTGTTGTTAACATTGTGCAAAAGAGTTGCTCACAGCTGTTCTAGGAACACATTGTGAAATCGCGTATATCTTTGCTTCTACACATAGGAATGTATTGTGCTTTGCTTTACACACTATTCTACAGTCAAGAGGAGAGAATTCATCAAGTTTAATAAGCAAAAACACTGTATAAGTCGAATTTCAGCATTTTTGTGTAACCAGGAATACCACAGTCACAAGCCGAGATTCAGTTCCATAGAAACTTGCCGTTTTACCGCTGAACCTAAAAATGGGTAGAAAGTACTTTTTCTCCCTTCCTGTTAATGCCACAGACTTCGCCTTTACAGGGCACACGTTTTCTATCTTCCCCGCTTCAGCCCATGAAATATTGAGCTTCAAATGTGTTGTTAACATTGTGTAAAAAAGTTGCTCACAGCTGTTCTAGGAACACATTGTGAAATCGCGTATATCTTTGCTTCTACACATAGGAATGTATTGTGCTTTGCTTTACACACTATTCTACAGTCAAGAGGTGAGAATTCATCAAGTTTAAGTAGCAAAAACACTGTATAAGTCGAATTTCAGCATTTTTGTGTGACCGGGAAAACCACAGTCACAAGCCGAGATGCAGTTCCATAGAAACTTGCCGTTTTACCGCTGAACCTAAAAATGGGTAGAAAGTACTTTTTCTCCCTTCCTGTTTATGCCACAGACTTCGCCTTTACAGGGCACACGTTTTCTATCTTCCCCGCTTCAGCCCATGAAATATTGAGCTTCAAATCTGTTGTTAACGTGGTGTAAAAAAGTTGCTCACAGCTGTTCTAGGAACACATTGTGAAATCGCGTATATCTTTGCTTCTACACATAGGAATGTATTGTGCTTTGCTTTACACACTATTCTAAAGTCAAGAGGAGAGAATTCATCAAGTTTAATAAGCAAAAACACTGTATAAGTCGAATTTCAGCATTTTTGTGTGACCGGGAAAACCACAGTCACAAGCCGAGATGCAGTTCCATAGAAACTTGCCATTTTACCGCTGAACCTAAAAATGGGTAGAAAGTACTTTTTCTCCCTTCCTGTTAATGCCACAGACTTCGCCTTTACAGGGCACACGTTTTCTATCTTCCCCGCTTCAGCCCATGAAATATTGAGCTTCAAATGTGTTGTTAACATTGTGCAAAAGAGTTGCTCACAGCTGTTCTAGGAACACATTGTGAAATCGCGTATATCTTTGCTTCTACACATAGGAATGTATTGTGCTTTGCTTTACACACTATTCTACAGTCAAGAGGAGAGAATTCATCAAGTTTAATAAGCAAAAACACTGTATAAGTCGAATTTCAGCATTTTTGTGTAACCAGGAATACCACAGTCACAAGCCGAGATTCAGTTCCATAGAAACTTGCCGTTTTACCGCTGAACCTAAAAATGGGTAGAAAGTACTTTTTCTCCCTTCCTGTTAATGCCACAGACTTCGCCTTTACAGGGCACACGTTTTCTATCTTCCCCGCTTCAGCCCATGAAATATTGAGCTTCAAATGTGTTGTTAACATTGTGTAAAAAAGTTGCTCACAGCTGTTCTAGGAACACATTGTGAAATCGCGTATATCTTTGCTTCTACACATAGGAATGTATTGTGCTTTGCTTTACACACTATTCTACAGTCAAGAGGTGAGAATTCATCAAGTTTAAGTAGCAAAAACACTGTATAAGTCGAATTTCAGCATTTTTGTGTGACCGGGAAAACCACAGTCACAAGCCGAGATGCAGTTCCATAGAAACTTGCCGTTTTACCGCTGAACCTAAAAATGGGTAGAAAGTACTTTTTCTCCCTTCCTGTTTATGCCACAGACTTCGCCTTTACAGGGCACACGTTTTCTATCTTCCCCGCTTCAGCCCATGAAATATTGAGCTTCAAATGTGTTGTTAACATTGTGTAAAAAAGTTGCTCACAGCTGTTCTAGGAACACATTGTGAAATCGCGTATATCTTTGCTTCTACACATAGGAATGTATTGTGCTTTGCTTTACACACTATTCTACAGTCAAGAGGAGAGAATTCATCAAGTTTAATAAGCACAAACACTGTATAAGTCGAATTTCAGCATTTTTGTGTGCTTGGGAAAACCACAGTCACAAGCCGAGATGCAATTCCATAGAAACTTGCCATTTTACCGCTGAACCTAAAAATGGGTAGAAAGTACTTTTTCTCCCTTCCTGTTAATGCCACAGACTTGGCCTTTACAGGGCACACGTTTTCTATCTTCCCCGCTTCAGCCCATGAAATATTGAGCTTCAAATGTGTTGTTAACATTGTGTAAAAAAGTTGCTCACAGCTGTTCTAGGAACACATTGTGAAATCGCGTATATCTTTTCTTCTACACATAGGAATGTATTGTGCTTTGCTTAACACACTATTCTACAGTCAAGAGGAGAGAATTCATCAAGTTTAATAAGCAAAAACACTGTATAAGTCGAATTTCAGCATTTTTGTGTGACCGGGAAAACCACAGTCACAAGCAGAGATTCAGTTCCATAGGAACTTGCCATTTTACCTCTGAACCTAAAAATGGGTAGAAAGTACTTTTTCTCCCTTCCTGTTAATGCCACAGACTTCGCCTTTACAGGGCACACGTTTTCTATCTTCCCCGCTTCAGAACATGAAATATTGAGCTTCAAATGTGTTGTTAACATTGTGTAAAAAAGTTGCTCACAGCTGTTCTAGGAACACATTGTGAAATCGCGTATATCTTTTCTTCTACACATAGGAATGTATTGTGCTTTGCTTAACACACTATTCTACAGTCAAGAGGAGAGAATTCATCAAGTTTAATAAGCAAAAACACTGTATAAGTCGAATTTCAGCATTTTTGTGTGACCGGGAAAACCACAGTCACAAGCAGAGATTCAGTTCCATAGGAACTTGCCATTTTACCTCTGAACCTAAAAATGGGTAGAAAGTACTTTTTCTCCCTTCCTGTTAATGCCACAGACTTCGCCTTTACAGGGCACACGTTTTCTATCTTCCCCGCTTCAGAACATGAAATATTGAGCTTCAAATGTGTTGTTAACATTGTGTAAAAAAGTTGCTCACAGCTGTTCTAGGAACACATTGTGAAATCGCGTATATCTTTTCTTCTACACATAGGAATGTATTGTGCTTTGCTTAACACACTATTCTACAGTCAAGAGGAGAGAATTCATCAAGTTTAATAAGCAAAAACACTGTATAAGTCGAATTTCAGCATTTTTGTGTGACCGGGAAAACCACAGTCACAAGACGAGATTCAGTTCCATAGGAACTTGCAATTTTACCGCGGAACCTAAAAATGGGTAGAAAGTACTTTTTCTCCCTTCCTGTTAATGCCACAGACTTCGCCTTTACAGGGCACACGTTTTCTATCTTCCCCGCTTCAGCCCATGAAATATTGAGCTTTAAATGTGTTGTTAACATTGTGTAAAAAAGTTGCTCACAGCTGTTCTAGGAACACATTGTGAAATCGCGTATATCTTTGCTTCTACACATAGGAATGTATTGTGCTTTGCATTACACACTATTCTACAGTCAAGAGGAGAGAATTCATCAAGTTTAATAAGCACAAACACTGTATAAGTCGAATTTCAGCATTTTTGTGTGACCGGGAAAACCACAGTCACAAGCCGAGATGCAGTTCCATAGAAACTTGCCATTTTACCGCTGAACCTTAAAATGGGTAGAAAGTACTTTTTCTCCCTTCCTGTTAATGCCACAGACTTGGCCTTTACAGGGCACACGTTTTCTATCTTCCCCGCTTCAGCCCATGAAATATTGAGCTTCAAATGTGTTGTTAACATTGTGTAAAAAAGTTGCTCACAGCTGTTCTAGGAACACATTGTGAAATCGCGTATATCTTTTCTTCTACACATAGGAATGTATTGTGCTTTGCTTAACACACTATTCTACAGTCAAGAGGAGAGAATTCATCAAGTTTAATAAGCAAAAACACTGTATAAGTCGAATTTCAGCATTTTTGTGTGACCGGGAAAACCACAGTCACAAGACGAGATGCAGTTCCATAGAAACTTGCCATTTTACCGCTGAACCTAAAAATGGGTAGAAAGTACTTTTTCTCCCTTCCTGTTAATGCCACAGACTTCGCCTTTACAGGGCACACGTTTTCTATCTTCCCCGCTTCAGCCCATGAAATATTGAGCTTCAAATGTGTTGTTAACATTGTGTAAAAAAGTTGCTCACAGCTGTTCTAGGAACACATTGTGAAATCGCGTATATCTTTGCTTCTACACATAGGAATGTATTGTGCTTTGCTTTACACACTATTCTACAGTCAAGAGGAGAGAATTCATCAAGTTTAATAAGCAAAAACACTGTATAAGTCGAATTTCAGCATTTTTGTGTGACCGGGAAAACCACAGTCACAAGACGAGATGCAGTTCCATAGAAACTTGCCATTTTACCGCTGAACCTAAAAATGGGTAGAAAGTACTTTTTCTCCCTTCCTGTTAATGCCACAGACTTCGCCTTTACAGGGCACACGTTTTCTATCTTCCCCGCTTCAGAACATGAAATATTGAGCTTCAAATGTGTTGTTAACATTGTGTAAAAAAGTTGCTCACAGCTGTTCTAGGAACACATTGTGAAATCGCGTATATCTTTTCTTCTACACATAGGAATGTATTGTGCTTTGCTTAACACACTATTCTACAGTCAAGAGGAGAGAATTCATCAAGTTTAATAAGCAAAAACACTGTATAAGTCGAATTTCAGCATTTTTGTGTGACCGGGAAAACCACAGTCACAAGAGGAGATTCAGTTCCATAGGAACTTGCCATTTTACCGCGGAACCTAAAAATGGGTAGAAAGTACTTTTTCTCCCTTCCTGTTAATGCCACAGACTTCGCCTTTACAGGGCACACGTTTTCTATCTTCCCCGCTTCAGCCCATGAAATATTGAGCTTCAAAAGTGTTGTTAACATTGTGTAAAAAAGTTGCTCACAGCTGTTCTAGGAACACATTGTGAAATCGCGTATATCTTTTCTTCTACACATAGCAATGTATTGTGCTTTGCTTTACACACTATTCTACAGTCAAGAGGAGAGAATTCATCAAGTTTAATAAGCAAAAACTCTGTATAAGTCGAATTTCAGCATTTTTGTGTGACCGGGAAAACCACAGACACAAGACGAGATGCAGTTCCATAGAAACTTGCCGTTTTACCGCTGAACCTAAAAATGGGTAGAAAGTACTTTTTCTCCCTTCCTGTTAATGCCACCGACTTCGCCTTTACAGGGCACACGTTTTCTATCTTCCCCGCTTCAGCCCATGAATTATTGAGCTTCAAATGTGTTGTTAACATTGTGTAAAAAAGTTGCTCACAGCTGTTCTAGGAACACATTGTGAAATCGCGTATATCTTTGCTTCTACACTTAGGAATGTATTGTGCTTTGCTTTACACACTATTCTACAGTCAAGAGGAGAGAATTCATCAAGTTTAATAAGCAAAAACACTGTATAAGTCGAATTTCAGCATTTTTGTGTGACCGGGAAAACCACAGTCACAAGCCGAGATGCAGTTCCATAGAAACTTGCCATTTTACCGCTGAACCTAAAAATGGGTAGAAAGTACTTTTTCTCCCTTCCTGTTAATGCCACAGACTTCGCCTTTACAGGGCACACGTTTTCTATCTTCCCCGCTTCAGCCCATGAAATATTGAGCTTCAAATCTGTTGTTAACGTGGTGTAAAAAAGTTGCTCACAGCTGTTCTAGGAACACATTGTGAAATCGCGTATATCTTTTCTTCTACACATAGGAATGTATTGTGCTTTGCTTTACACACTATTCTACAGTCAAGAGGAGAGAATTCATCAAGTTTAATAAGCAAAAACTCTGTATAAGTCGAATTTCAGCATTTTTGTGTGACCGGGAAAACCACAGTCACAAGACGAGATGCAGTTCCATAGAAACTTGCCATTTTACCGCTGAACCTAAAAATGGGTAGAAAGTACTTTTTCTCCCTTCCTGTTAATGCCACAGACTTCGCCTTTACAGGGCACACGTTTTCTATCTTCCCCGCTTCAGCCCATAAAATATTGAGCTTCAAATCTGTTGTTAACGTGGTGTAAAAAAGTTGCTCACAGCTGTTCTAGGAACACATTGTGAAATCGCGTATATCTTTGCTTCTACACATAGGAATGTATTGTGCTTTGCTTTACACACTATTCTAAAGTCAAGAGGAGAGAATTCATCAAGTTTAATAAGCAAAAACACTGTATAAGTCGAATTTCAGCATTTTTGTGTGACCGGGAAAACCACAGTCACAAGCCGAGATGCAGTTCCATAGAAACTTGCCATTTTACCGCTGAACCTAAAAATGGGTAGAAAGTACTTTTTCTCCCTTCCTGTTAATGCCACAGACTTCGCCTTTACAGGGCACACGTTTTCTATCTTCCCCGCTTCAGCCCATGAAATATTGAGCTTCAAATGTGTTGTTAACATTGTGTAAAAAAGTTGCTCACAGCTGTTCTAGGAACACATTGTGAAATCGCGTATATCTTTTCTTCTACACATAGGAATGTATTGTGCTTTGCTTTACACACTATTCTACAGTCAAGAGGAGAGAATTCATCAAGTTTAATAAGCAAAAACTCTGTATAAGTCGAATTTCAGCATTTTTGTGTGACCGGGAAAACCACAGTCACAAGCCGAGATGCAGTTCCATAGAAACTTGCCGTTTTACCGCTGAACCTAAAAATGGGTAGAAAGTACTTTTTCTCCCTTCCTGTTAATGCCACAGACTTCGCCTTTACAGGGCACACGTTTCTATCTTCACCGCTTCAGCCCATGAATTATTGAGCTTCAAATGTGTTGTTAACATTGTGTAAAAAAGTTGCTCACAGCTGTTCTAGGAACACATTGTGAAATCGCGTATATCTTTGCTTCTACACTTAGGAATGTATTGTGCTTTGCTTTACACACTATTCTACAGTCAAGAGGAGAGAATTCATCAAGTTTAATAAGCAAAAACACTGTATAAGTCGAATTTCAGCATTTTTGTGTGACCGGGAAAACCACAGTCACAAGCCGAGATGCAGTTCCATAGAAACTTGCCATTTTACCGCTGAACCTAAAAATGGGTAGAAAGTACTTTTTCTCCCTTCCTGTTAATGCCACAGACTTCGCCTTTACAGGGCACACGTTTTCTATCTTCCCCGCTTCAGCCCATGAAATATTGAGCTTCAAATGTGTTGTTAACATTGTGTAAAAAAGTTGCTCACAGCTGTTCTAGGAACACATTGTGAAATCGCGTATATCTTTGCTTCTACACATAGCAATGTATTGTGCTTTGCTTTACACACTATTCTACAGTCAAGAGGAGAGAATTCATCAAGTTTAATAAGCAAAAACACTGTATAAGTCGAATTTCAGCATTTTTGTGTGACCGGGAAAACCACAGTCACAAGCCGAGATGCAGTTCCATAGAAACTTGCCGTTTTACCGCTGAACCTTAAAATGGGTAGAAAGTACTTTTTCTCCCTTCCTGTTAATGCCACAGACTTCGCCTTTACAGGGCACACGTTTTCTATCTTCCCCGCTTCAGCCCATGACATATTGAGCTTCAAATCTGTTGTTAACGTGGTGTAAAAAAGTTGCTCACAGCTGTTCTAGGAACACATTGTGAAATCGCGTATATCTTTGCTTCTACACATAGCAATGTATTGTGCTTTGCTTTACACACTATTCTACAGTCAGGAGGAGAGAATTCATCAAGTTTAATAAGCAAAAACACTGTATAAGTCGAATTTCAGCATTTTTGTGTGACCGGGAAAACCACAGTCACAAGCCGAGATGCAGTTCCATAGAAACTTGCCATTTTACCGCTGAACCTAAAAATGGGTAGAAAGTACTTTTTCTCCCTTCCTGTTAATGCCACAGACTTCGCCTTTACAGGGCACACGTTTTCTATCTTCCCCGCTTCAGCCCATGAAATATTGAGCTTCAAATGTGTTGTTAACGTTGTGTAAAAAAGTTGCTCACAGCTGTTCTAGGAACACATTGTGAAATCGCGTATATCTTTTCTTCTACACATAGGAATGTATTGTGCTTTGCTTTACACACTATTCTACAGTCAAGAGGAGAGAATTCATCAAGTTTAATAAGCAAAAACTCTGTATAAGTCGAATTTCAGCATTTTTGTGTGACCGGGAAAACCACAGTCACAAGACGAGATGCAGTTCCATAGAAACTTGCCATTTTACCGCTGAACCTAAAAATGGGTAGAAAGTACTTTTTCTCCCTTCCTGTTAATGCCACAGACTTCGCCTTTACAGGGCACACGTTTTCTATCTTCCCCGCTTCAGCCCATGAAATATTGAGCTTCAAATGTGTTGTTAACATTGTGTAAAAAAGTTGCTCACAGCTGTTCTAGGAACACATTGTGAAATCGCGTATATCTTTGCTTCTACACATAGGAATGTATTGTGCTTTGCTTTACACACTATTCTACAGTCAAGAGGAGAGAATTCATCAAGTTTAATAAGCAAAAACACTGTATAAGTCGAATTTCAGCATTTTTGTGTGACCGGGAAAACCACAGTCACAAGACGAGATGCAGTTCCATAGAAACTTGCCATTTTACCGCTGAACCTAAAAATGGGTAGAAAGTACTTTTTCTCCCTTCCTGTTAATGCCACAGACTTCGCCTTTACAGGGCACACGTTTTCTATCTTCCCCGCTTCAGCCCATGAAATATTGAGCTTCAAATCTGTTGTTAACGTGGTGTAAAAAAGTTGCTCACAGCTGTTCTAGGAACACATTGTGAAATCGCGTATATCTTTGCTTCTACACATAGCAATGTATTGTGCTTTGCTTTACACACTATTCTACAGTCAAGAGGAGAGAATTCATCAAGTTTAATAAGCAAAAACACTGTATAAGTCGATTTTCAGCATTATTGTGTGACCGGGAAAACCACAGTCACAAGCCGAGATGCAGTTCCATAGAAACTAGCCATTTTACCGCTGAACCTAAAAATGGGTAGAAAGTACTTTTTCTCCCTTCCTGTTAATGCCACAGACTTCGCCTTTACAGGGCACACGTTTTCTATCTTCCCCGCTTCAGCCCATGAAATATTGAGCTTCAAATGTGTTGTTAACATTGTGTAAAAAAGTTGCTCACAGCTGTTCTAGGAACACATTGTGAAATCGCGTATATCTTTTCTTCTACACATAGGAATGTATTGTGCTTTGCTTTACACACTATTCTACAGTCAAGAGGAGAGAATTCATCAAGTTTAATAAGCAAAAACACTGTATAAGTCGAATTTCAGCATTTTTGTGTGACCGGGAAAACCACAGTCACAAGCAGAGATTCAGTTCCATAGGAACTTGCCATTTTACCGCGGAACCTAAAAATGGGTAGAAAGTACTTTTTCTCCCTTCCTGTTAATGCCACAGACTTCGCCTTTACAGGGCACACGTTTTCTATCTTCCCCGCTTCAGCCCATGAAATATTGAGCTTCAAATGTGTTGTTAACATTGTGTAAAAAAGTTGCTCACAGCTGTTCTAGGAACACATTGTGAAATCGCGTATATCTTTTCTTCTACACATAGGAATGTATTGTGCTTTGCTTTACACACTATTCTACAGTCAAGAGGAGAGAATTCATCAAGTTTAATAAGCAAAAACACTGTATAAGTCGAATTTCAGCATTTTTGTGTGACCGAGAAAACCACAGTCACAAGACGAGATGCAGTTCCATAGAAACTTGCCATTTTACCGCTGAACCTAAAAATGGGTAGAAAGTACTTTTTCTCCCTTCCTGTTAATGCCACAGACTTCGCCTTTACAGGGCACACGTTTTCTATCTTCCCCGCTTCAGCCCATGAAATATTGAGCTTCAAATGTGTTGTTAACGTTGTGTAAAAAAGTTGCTCACAGCTGTTCTAGGAACACATTGTGAAATCGCGTATATCTTTTCTTCTACACATAGGAATGTATTGTGCTTTGCTTTACACACTATTCTACAGTCAAGAGGAGAGAATTCATCAAGTTTAATAAGCAAAAACTCTGTATAAGTCGAATTTCAGCATTTTTGTGTGACCGGGAAAACCACAGTCACAAGACGAGATGCAGTTCCATAGAAACTTGCCATTTTACCGCTGAACCTAAAAATGGGTAGAAAGTACTTTTTCTCCCTTCCTGTTAATGCCACAGACTTCGCCTTTACAGGGCACACGTTTTCTATCTTCCCCGCTTCAGCCCATGAAATATTGAGCTTCAAATCTGTTGTTAACGTGGTGTAAAAAAGTTGCTCACAGCTGTTCTAGGAACACATTGTGAAATCGCGTATATCTTTGCTTCTACACATAGGAATGTATTGTGCTTTGCTTTACACACTATTCTAAAGTCAAGAGGAGAGAATTCATCAAGTTTAATAAGCAAAAACACTGTATAAGTCGAATTTCAGCATTTTTGTGTGACCGGGAAAACCACAGTCACAAGCCGAGATGCAGTTCCATAGAAACTTGCCATTTTACCGCTGAACCTAAAAATGGGTAGAAAGTACTTTTTCTCCCTTCCTGTTAATGCCACAGACTTCGCCTTTACAGGGCACACGTTTTCTATCTTCCCCGCTTCAGCCCATGAAATATTGAGCTTCAAATGTGTTGTTAACGTTGTGTAAAAAAGTTGCTCACAGCTGTTCTAGGAACACATTGTGAAATCGCGTATATCTTTTCTTCTACACATAGGAATGTATTGTGCTTTGCTTTACACACTATTCTACAGTCAAGAGGAGAGAATTCATCAAGTTTAATAAGCAAAAACTCTGTATAAGTCGAATTTCAGCATTTTTGTGTGACCGGGAAAACCACAGTCACAAGCCGAGATGCAGTTCCATAGAAACTTGCCGTTTTACCGCTGAACCTAAAAATGGGTAGAAAGTACTTTTTCTCCCTTCCTGTTAATGCCACAGACTTCGCCTTTACAGGGCACACGTTTTCTATCTTCCCCGCTTCAGCCCATGAATTATTGAGCTTCAAATGTGTTGTTAACATTGTGTAAAAAAGTTGCTCACAGCTGTTCTAGGAACACATTGTGAAATCGCGTATATCTTTGCTTCTACACTTAGGAATGTATTGTGCTTTGCTTTACACACTATTCTACAGTCAAGAGGAGAGAATTCATCAAGTTTAATAAGCAAAAACACTGTATAAGTCGAATTTCAGCATTTTTGTGTGACCGGGAAAACCACAGTCACAAGACGAGATGCAGTTCCATAGAAACTTGCCATTTTACCGCTGAACCTAAAAATGGGTAGAAAGTACTTTTTCTCCCTTCCTGTTAATGCCACAGACTTCGCCTTTACAGGGCACACGTTTTCTATCTTCCCCGCTTCAGCCCATGAAATATTGAGCTTCAAATCTGTTGTTAACGTGGTGTAAAAAAGTTGCTCACAGCTGTTCTAGGAACACATTGTGAAATCGCGTATATCTTTGCTTCTACACATAGGAATGTATTGTGCTTTGCTTTACACACTATTCTAAAGTCAAGAGGAGAGAATTCATCAAGTTTAATAAGCAAAAACACTGTATAAGTCGAATTTCAGCATTTTTGTGTGACCGGGAAAACCACAGTCACAAGCCGAGATGCAGTTCCATAGAAACTTGCCATTTTACCGCTGAACCTAAAAATGGGTAGAAAGTACTTTTTCTCCCTTCCTGTTAATGCCACAGACTTCGCCTTTACAGGGCACACGTTTTCTATCTTCCCCGCTTCAGCCCATGAAATATTGAGCTTCAAATGTGTTGTTAACGTTGTGTAAAAAAGTTGCTCACAGCTGTTCTAGGAACACATTGTGAAATCGCGTATATCTTTGCTTCTACACATAGGAATGTATTGTGCTTTGCATTACACACTATTCTACAGTCAAGAGGAGAGAATTCATCAAGTTTAATAAGCACAAACACTGTATAAGTCGAATTTCAGCATTTTTGTGTGACCGGGAAAACCACAGTCACAAGCCGAGATGCAGTTCCATAGAAACTTGCCATTTTACCGCTGAACCTTAAAATGGGTAGAAAGTACTTTTTCTCCCTTCCTGTTAATGCCACAGACTTGGCCTTTACAGGGCACACGTTTTCTATCTTCCCCGCTTCAGCCCATGAAATATTGAGCTTCAAATGTGTTGTTAACATTGTGTAAAAAAGTTGCTCACAGCTGTTCTAGGAACACATTGTGAAATCGCGTATATCTTTTCTTCTACACATAGGAATGTATTGTGCTTTGCTTAACACACTATTCTACAGTCAAGAGGAGAGAATTCATCAAGTTTAATAAGCAAAAACACTGTATAAGTCGAATTTCAGCATTTTTGTGTGACCGGGAAAACCACAGTCACAAGACGAGATGCAGTTCCATAGAAACTTGCCATTTTACCGCTGAACCTAAAAATGGGTAGAAAGTACTTTTTCTCCCTTCCTGTTAATGCCACAGACTTCGCCTTTACAGGGCACACGTTTTCTATCTTCCCCGCTTCAGCCCATGAAATATTGAGCTTCAAATGTGTTGTTAACATTGTGTAAAAAAGTTGCTCACAGCTGTTCTAGGAACACATTGTGAAATCGCGTATATCTTTGCTTCTACACATAGGAATGTATTGTGCTTTGCTTTACACACTATTCTACAGTCAAGAGGAGAGAATTCATCAAGTTTAATAAGCACAAACACTGTATAAGTCGAATTTCAGCATTTTTGTGTGCTTGGGAAAACCACAGTCACAAGCCGAGATGCAATTCCATAGAAACTTGCCATTTTACCGCTGAACCTAAAAATGGGTAGAAAGTACTTTTTCTCCCTTCCTGTTAATGCCACAGACTTGGCCTTTACAGGGCACACGTTTTCTATCTTCCCCGCTTCAGCCCATGAAATATTGAGCTTCAAATGTGTTGTTAACATTGTGTAAAAAAGTTGCTCACAGCTGTTCTAGGAACACATTGTGAAATCGCGTATATCTTTTCTTCTACACATAGGAATGTATTGTGCTTTGCTTAACACACTATTCTACAGTCAAGAGGAGAGAATTCATCAAGTTTAATAAGCAAAAACACTGTATAAGTCGAATTTCAGCATTTTTGTGTGACCGGGAAAACCACAGTCACAAGCAGAGATTCAGTTCCATAGGAACTTGCCATTTTACCTCTGAACCTAAAAATGGGTAGAAAGTACTTTTTCTCCCTTCCTGTTAATGCCACAGACTTCGCCTTTACAGGGCACACGTTTTCTATCTTCCCCGCTTCAGAACATGAAATATTGAGCTTCAAATGTGTTGTTAACATTGTGTAAAAAAGTTGCTCACAGCTGTTCTAGGAACACATTGTGAAATCGCGTATATCTTTTCTTCTACACATAGGAATGTATTGTGCTTTGCTTAACACACTATTCTACAGTCAAGAGGAGAGAATTCATCAAGTTTAATAAGCAAAAACACTGTATAAGTCGAATTTCAGCATTTTTGTGTGACCGGGAAAACCACAGTCACAAGCAGAGATTCAGTTCCATAGGAACTTGCCATTTTACCTCTGAACCTAAAAATGGGTAGAAAGTACTTTTTCTCCCTTCCTGTTAATGCCACAGACTTCGCCTTTACAGGGCACACGTTTTCTATCTTCCCCGCTTCAGAACATGAAATATTGAGCTTCAAATGTGTTGTTAACATTGTGTAAAAAAGTTGCTCACAGCTGTTCTAGGAACACATTGTGAAATCGCGTATATCTTTTCTTCTACACATAGGAATGTATTGTGCTTTGCTTAACACACTATTCTACAGTCAAGAGGAGAGAATTCATCAAGTTTAATAAGCAAAAACACTGTATAAGTCGAATTTCAGCATTTTTGTGTGACCGGGAAAACCACAGTCACAAGACGAGATTCAGTTCCATAGGAACTTGCAATTTTACCGCGGAACCTAAAAATGGGTAGAAAGTACTTTTTCTCCCTTCCTGTTAATGCCACAGACTTCGCCTTTACAGGGCACACGTTTTCTATCTTCCCCGCTTCAGCCCATGAAATATTGAGCTTTAAATGTGTTGTTAACATTGTGTAAAAAAGTTGCTCACAGCTGTTCTAGGAACACATTGTGAAATCGCGTATATCTTTGCTTCTACACATAGGAATGTATTGTGCTTTGCATTACACACTATTCTACAGTCAAGAGGAGAGAATTCATCAAGTTTAATAAGCACAAACACTGTATAAGTCGAATTTCAGCATTTTTGTGTGACCGGGAAAACCACAGTCACAAGCCGAGATGCAGTTCCATAGAAACTTGCCATTTTACCGCTGAACCTTAAAATGGGTAGAAAGTACTTTTTCTCCCTTCCTGTTAATGCCACAGACTTGGCCTTTACAGGGCACACGTTTTCTATCTTCCCCGCTTCAGCCCATGAAATATTGAGCTTCAAATGTGTTGTTAACATTGTGTAAAAAAGTTGCTCACAGCTGTTCTAGGAACACATTGTGAAATCGCGTATATCTTTTCTTCTACACATAGGAATGTATTGTGCTTTGCTTAACACACTATTCTACAGTCAAGAGGAGAGAATTCATCAAGTTTAATAAGCAAAAACACTGTATAAGTCGAATTTCAGCATTTTTGTGTGACCGGGAAAACCACAGTCACAAGACGAGATGCAGTTCCATAGAAACTTGCCATTTTACCGCTGAACCTAAAAATGGGTAGAAAGTACTTTTTCTCCCTTCCTGTTAATGCCACAGACTTCGCCTTTACAGGGCACACGTTTTCTATCTTCCCCGCTTCAGCCCATGAAATATTGAGCTTCAAATGTGTTGTTAACATTGTGTAAAAAAGTTGCTCACAGCTGTTCTAGGAACACATTGTGAAATCGCGTATATCTTTGCTTCTACACATAGGAATGTATTGTGCTTTGCTTTACACACTATTCTACAGTCAAGAGGAGAGAATTCATCAAGTTTAATAAGCAAAAACACTGTATAAGTCGAATTTCAGCATTTTTGTGTGACCGGGAAAACCACAGTCACAAGACGAGATGCAGTTCCATAGAAACTTGCCATTTTACCGCTGAACCTAAAAATGGGTAGAAAGTACTTTTTCTCCCTTCCTGTTAATGCCACAGACTTCGCCTTTACAGGGCACACGTTTTCTATCTTCCCCGCTTCAGAACATGAAATATTGAGCTTCAAATGTGTTGTTAACATTGTGTAAAAAAGTTGCTCACAGCTGTTCTAGGAACACATTGTGAAATCGCGTATATCTTTTCTTCTACACATAGGAATGTATTGTGCTTTGCTTAACACACTATTCTACAGTCAAGAGGAGAGAATTCATCAAGTTTAATAAGCAAAAACACTGTATAAGTCGAATTTCAGCATTTTTGTGTGACCGGGAAAACCACAGTCACAAGAGGAGATTCAGTTCCATAGGAACTTGCCATTTTACCGCGGAACCTAAAAATGGGTAGAAAGTACTTTTTCTCCCTTCCTGTTAATGCCACAGACTTCGCCTTTACAGGGCACACGTTTTCTATCTTCCCCGCTTCAGCCCATGAAATATTGAGCTTCAAAAGTGTTGTTAACATTGTGTAAAAAAGTTGCTCACAGCTGTTCTAGGAACACATTGTGAAATCGCGTATATCTTTTCTTCTACACATAGCAATGTATTGTGCTTTGCTTTACACACTATTCTACAGTCAAGAGGAGAGAATTCATCAAGTTTAATAAGCAAAAACTCTGTATAAGTCGAATTTCAGCATTTTTGTGTGACCGGGAAAACCACAGACACAAGACGAGATGCAGTTCCATAGAAACTTGCCGTTTTACCGCTGAACCTAAAAATGGGTAGAAAGTACTTTTTCTCCCTTCCTGTTAATGCCACCGACTTCGCCTTTACAGGGCACACGTTTTCTATCTTCCCCGCTTCAGCCCATGAATTATTGAGCTTCAAATGTGTTGTTAACATTGTGTAAAAAAGTTGCTCACAGCTGTTCTAGGAACACATTGTGAAATCGCGTATATCTTTGCTTCTACACTTAGGAATGTATTGTGCTTTGCTTTACACACTATTCTACAGTCAAGAGGAGAGAATTCATCAAGTTTAATAAGCAAAAACACTGTATAAGTCGAATTTCAGCATTTTTGTGTGACCGGGAAAACCACAGTCACAAGCCGAGATGCAGTTCCATAGAAACTTGCCATTTTACCGCTGAACCTAAAAATGGGTAGAAAGTACTTTTTCTCCCTTCCTGTTAATGCCACAGACTTCGCCTTTACAGGGCACACGTTTTCTATCTTCCCCGCTTCAGCCCATGAAATATTGAGCTTCAAATCTGTTGTTAACGTGGTGTAAAAAAGTTGCTCACAGCTGTTCTAGGAACACATTGTGAAATCGCGTATATCTTTTCTTCTACACATAGGAATGTATTGTGCTTTGCTTTACACACTATTCTACAGTCAAGAGGAGAGAATTCATCAAGTTTAATAAGCAAAAACTCTGTATAAGTCGAATTTCAGCATTTTTGTGTGACCGGGAAAACCACAGTCACAAGACGAGATGCAGTTCCATAGAAACTTGCCATTTTACCGCTGAACCTAAAAATGGGTAGAAAGTACTTTTTCTCCCTTCCTGTTAATGCCACAGACTTCGCCTTTACAGGGCACACGTTTTCTATCTTCCCCGCTTCAGCCCATAAAATATTGAGCTTCAAATCTGTTGTTAACGTGGTGTAAAAAAGTTGCTCACAGCTGTTCTAGGAACACATTGTGAAATCGCGTATATCTTTGCTTCTACACATAGGAATGTATTGTGCTTTGCTTTACACACTATTCTAAAGTCAAGAGGAGAGAATTCATCAAGTTTAATAAGCAAAAACACTGTATAAGTCGAATTTCAGCATTTTTGTGTGACCGGGAAAACCACAGTCACAAGCCGAGATGCAGTTCCATAGAAACTTGCCATTTTACCGCTGAACCTAAAAATGGGTAGAAAGTACTTTTTCTCCCTTCCTGTTAATGCCACAGACTTCGCCTTTACAGGGCACACGTTTTTTATCTTCCCCGCTTCAGCCCATGAAATATTGAGCTTCAAATGTGTTGTTAACGTTGTGTAAAAAAGTTGCTCACAGCTGTTCTAGGAACACATTGTGAAATCGCGTATATCTTTTCTTCTACACATAGGAATGTATTGTGCTTTGCTTTACACACTATTCTACAGTCAAGAGGAGAGAATTCATCAAGTTTAATAAGCAAAAACTCTGTATAAGTCGAATTTCAGCATTTTTGTGTGACCGGGAAAACCACAGTCACAAGCCGAGATGCAGTTCCATAGAAACTTGCCGTTTTACCGCTGAACCTAAAAATGGGTAGAAAGTACTTTTTCTCCCTTCCTGTTAATGCCACCGACTTCGCCTTTACAGGGCACACGTTTTCTATCTTCCCCGCTTCAGCCCATGAATTATTGAGCTTCAAATGTGTTGTTAACATTGTGTAAAAAAGTTGCTCACAGCTGTTCTAGGAACACATTGTGAAATCGCGTATATCTTTGCTTCTACACTTAGGAATGTATTGTGCTTTGCTTTACACACTATTCTACAGTCAAGAGGAGAGAATTCATCAAGTTTAATAAGCAAAAACACTGTATAAGTCGAATTTCAGCATTTTTGTGTGACCGGGAAAACCACAGTCACAAGCCGAGATGCAGTTCCATAGAAACTTGCCATTTTACCGCTGAACCTAAAAATGGGTAGAAAGTACTTTTTCTCCCTTCCTGTTAATGCCACAGACTTCGCCTTTACAGGGCACACGTTTTCTATCTTCCCCGCTTCAGCCCATGAAATATTGAGCTTCAAATCTGTTGTTAACGTGGTGTAAAAAAGTTGCTCACAGCTGTTCTAGGAACACATTGTGAAATCGCGTATATCTTTTCTTCTACACATAGGAATGTATTGTGCTTTGCTTTACACACTATTCTACAGTCAAGAGGAGAGAATTCATCAAGTTTAATAAGCAAAAACTCTGTATAAGTCGAATTTCAGCATTTTTGTGTGACCGGGAAAACCACAGTCACAAGACGAGATGCAGTTCCATAGAAACTTGCCATTTTACCGCTGAACCTAAAAATGGGTAGAAAGTACTTTTTCTCCCTTCCTGTTAATGCCACAGACTTCGCCTTTACAGGGCACACGTTTTCTATCTTCCCCGCTTCAGCCCATGAAATATTGAGCTTCAAATCTGTTGTTAACGTGGTGTAAAAAAGTTGCTCACAGCTGTTCTAGGAACACATTGTGAAATCGCGTATATCTTTGCTTCTACACATAGGAATGTATTGTGCTTTGCTTTACACACTATTCTAAAGTCAAGAGGAGAGAATTCATCAAGTTTAATAAGCAAAAACACTGTATAAGTCGAATTTCAGCATTTTTGTGTGACCGGGAAAACCACAGTCACAAGCCGAGATGCAGTTCCATAGAAACTTGCCATTTTACCGCTGAACCTAAAAATGGGTAGAAAGTACTTTTTCTCCCTTCCTGTTAATGCCACAGACTTCGCCTTTACAGGGCACACGTTTTCTATCTTCCCCGCTTCAGCCCATGAAATATTGAGCTTCAAATGTGTTGTTAACATTGTGTAAAAAAGTTGCTCACAGCTGTTCTAGGAACACATTGTGAAATCGCGTATATCTTTTCTTCTACACATAGGAATGTATTGTGCTTTGCTTTACACACTATTCTACAGTCAAGAGGAGAGAATTCATCAAGTTTAATAAGCAAAAACTCTGTATAAGTCGAATTTCAGCATTTTTGTGTGACCGGGAAAACCACAGTCACAAGCCGAGATGCAGTTCCATAGAAACTTGCCGTTTTACCGCTGAACCTAAAAATGGGTAGAAAGTACTTTTTCTCCCTTCCTGTTAATGCCACAGACTTCGCCTTTACAGGGCACACGTTTTCTATCTTCCCCGCTTCAGCCCATGAAATATTGAGCTTCAAATGTGTTGTTAACGTTGTGTAAAAAAGTTGCTCACAGCTGTTCTAGGAACACATTGTGAAATCGCGTATATCTTTTCTTCTACACATAGGAATGTATTGTGCTTTGCTTTACACACTATTCTAAAGTCAAGAGGAGAGAATTCATCAAGTTTAATAAGCAAAAACTCTGTATAAGTCGAATTTCAGCATTTTTATGTGACCGGGAAAACAACAGTCACAAGACGAGATGCAGTTCCATAGAAACTTGCCATTTTACCGCTGAACCTAAAAATGGGTACAAAGTACTTTTTCTCCCTTCCTGTTAATACCACAGACTTCGCCTTTACAGGGCACACGTTTTCTATCTTCCCCGCTTCAGCCCATGAAATATTGAGCTTCAAATGTGTTGTTAACATTGTGTAAAAAAGTTGCTCACAGCTGTTCTAGGAACACATTGTGAAATCGCGTATATCTTTGCTTCTACACATAGGAATGTATTGTGCTTTGCTTTACACACTATTCTACAGTCAAGAGGAGAGAATTCATCAAGTTTAATAAGCAAAAACACTGTATAAGTCGAATTTCAGCATTTTTGTGTGACCGGGAAAACCACAGTCACAAGCCGAGATGCAGTTCCATAGAAACTTGCCATTTTACCGCTGAACCTAAAAATGGGTAGAAAGTACTTTTTCTCCCTTCCTGTTAATGCCACAGACTTCACCTTTACAGGGCACACGTTTTCTATCTTCCCCGCTTCAGCCCATGAAATATTGAGCTTCAAATGTGTTGTTAACGTTGTGTAAAAAAGTTGCTCACAGCTGTTCTAGGAACACATTGTGAAATCGCGTATATCTTTTCTTCTACACATAGGAATGTATTGTGCTTTGCTTTACACACTATTCTACAGTCAAGAGGAGAGAATTCATCAAGTTTAATAAGCAAAAACTCTGTATAAGTCGAATTTCAGCATTTTTGTGTGACCGGGAAAACCACAGTCACAAGACGAGATGCAGTTCCATAGAAACTTGCCATTTTACCGCTGAACCTAAAAATGGGTAGAAAGTACTTTTTCTCCCTTCCTGTTAATGCCACAGACTTCGCCTTTACAGGGCACACGTTTTCTATCTTCCCCGCTTCAGCCCATGAAATATTGAGCTTCAAATGTGTTGTTAACATTGTGTAAAAAAGTTGCTCACAGCTGTTCTAGGAACACATTGTGAAATCGCGTATATCTTTGCTTCTACACATAGGAATGTATTGTGCTTTGCTTTACACACTATTCTACAGTCAAGAGGAGAGAATTCATCAAGTTTAATAAGCAAAAACACTGTATAAGTCGAATTTCAGCATTTTTGTGTGACCGGGAAAACCACAGTCACAAGACGAGATGCAGTTCCATAGAAACTTGCCATTTTACCGCTGAACCTAAAAATGGGTAGAAAGTACTTTTTCTCCCTTCCTGTTAATGCCACAGACTTCGCCTTTACAGGGCACACGTTTTCTATCTTCCCCGCTTCAGCCCATGAAATATTGAGCTTCAAATCTGTTGTTAACGTGGTGTAAAAAAGTTGCTCACAGCTGTTCTAGGAACACATTGTGAAATCGCGTATATCTTTGCTTCTACACATAGCAATGTATTGTGCTTTGCTTTACACACTATTCTACAGTCAAGAGGAGAGAATTCATCAAGTTTAATAAGCAAAAACACTGTATAAGTCGATTTTCAGCATTATTGTGTGACCGGGAAAACCACAGTCACAAGCCGAGATGCAGTTCCATAGAAACTAGCCATTTTACCGCTGAACCTAAAAATGGGTAGAAAGTACTTTTTCTCCCTTCCTGTTAATGCCACAGACTTCGCCTTTACAGGGCACACGTTTTCTATCTTCCCCGCTTCAGCCCATGAAATATTGAGCTTCAAATGTGTTGTTAACATTGTGTAAAAAAGTTGCTCACAGCTGTTCTAGGAACACATTGTGAAATCGCGTATATCTTTTCTTCTACACATAGGAATGTATTGTGCTTTGCTTTACACACTATTCTACAGTCAAGAGGAGAGAATTCATCAAGTTTAATAAGCAAAAACACTGTATAAGTCGAATTTCAGCATTTTTGTGTGACCGGGAAAACCACAGTCACAAGCAGAGATTCAGTTCCATAGGAACTTGCCATTTTACCGCGGAACCTAAAAATGGGTAGAAAGTACTTTTTCTCCCTTCCTGTTAATGCCACAGACTTCGCCTTTACAGGGCACACGTTTTCTATCTTCCCCGCTTCAGCCCATGAAATATTGAGCTTCAAATGTGTTGTTAACATTGTGTAAAAAAGTTGCTCACAGCTGTTCTAGGAACACATTGTGAAATCGCGTATATCTTTTCTTCTACACATAGGAATGTATTGTGCTTTGCTTTACACACTATTCTACAGTCAAGAGGAGAGAATTCATCAAGTTTAATAAGCAAAAACACTGTATAAGTCGAATTTCAGCATTTTTGTGTGACCGAGAAAACCACAGTCACAAGACGAGATGCAGTTCCATAGAAACTTGCCATTTTACCGCTGAACCTAAAAATGGGTAGAAAGTACTTTTTCTCCCTTCCTGTTAATGCCACAGACTTCGCCTTTACAGGGCACACGTTTTCTATCTTCCCCGCTTCAGCCCATGAAATATTGAGCTTCAAATGTGTTGTTAACGTTGTGTAAAAAAGTTGCTCACAGCTGTTCTAGGAACACATTGTGAAATCGCGTATATCTTTTCTTCTACACATAGGAATGTATTGTGCTTTGCTTTACACACTATTCTACAGTCAAGAGGAGAGAATTCATCAAGTTTAATAAGCAAAATCTATGTTTAAGTCGAATTTCAGCATTTTTGTGTGACCGGGAAAACCACAGTCACAAGACGAGATGCAGTTCCATAGAAACTTGCCATTTTACCGCTGAACCTAAAAATGGGTAGAAAGTACTTTTTCTCCCTTCCTGTTAATGCCACAGACTTCGCCTTTACAGGGCACACGTTTTCTATCTTCCCCGCTTCAGCCCATGAAATATTGAGCTTCAAATCTGTTGTTAACGTGGTGTAAAAAAGTTGCTCACAGCTGTTCTAGGAACACATTGTGAAATCGCGTATATCTTTGCTTCTACACATAGGAATGTATTGTGCTTTGCTTTACACACTATTCTAAAGTCAAGAGGAGAGAATTCATCAAGTTTAATAAGCAAAAACACTGTATAAGTCGAATTTCAGCATTTTTGTGTGACCGGGAAAACCACAGTCACAAGCCGAGATGCAGTTCCATAGAAACTTGCCATTTTACCGCTGAACCTAAAAATGGGTAGAAAGTACTTTTTCTCCCTTCCTGTTAATGCCACAGACTTCGCCTTTACAGGGCACACGTTTTCTATCTTCCCCGCTTCAGCCCATGAAATATTGAGCTTCAAATGTGTTGTTAACGTTGTGTAAAAAAGTTGCTCACAGCTGTTCTAGGAACACATTGTGAAATCGCGTATATCTTTTCTTCTACACATAGGAATGTATTGTGCTTTGCTTTACACACTATTCTACAGTCAAGAGGAGAGAATTCATCAAGTTTAATAAGCAAAAACTCTGTATAAGTCGAATTTCAGCATTTTTGTGTGACCGGGAAAACCACAGTCACAAGCCGAGATGCAGTTCCATAGAAACTTGCCGTTTTACCGCTGAACCTAAAAATGGGTAGAAAGTACTTTTTCTCCCTTCCTGTTAATGCCACAGACTTCGCCTTTACAGGGCACACGTTTTCTATCTTCCCCGCTTCAGCCCATGAATTATTGAGCTTCAAATGTGTTGTTAACATTGTGTAAAAAAGTTGCTCACAGCTGTTCTAGGAACACATTGTGAAATCGCGTATATCTTTGCTTCTACACTTAGGAATGTATTGTGCTTTGCTTTACACACTATTCTACAGTCAAGAGGAGAGAATTCATCAAGTTTAATAAGCAAAAACACTGTATAAGTCGAATTTCAGCATTTTTGTGTGACCGGGAAAACCACAGTCACAAGACGAGATGCAGTTCCATAGAAACTTGCCATTTTACCGCTGAACCTAAAAATGGGTAGAAAGTACTTTTTCTCCCTTCCTGTTAATGCCACAGACTTCGCCTTTACAGGGCACACGTTTTCTATCTTCCCCGCTTCAGCCCATGAAATATTGAGCTTCAAATCTGTTGTTAACGTGGTGTAAAAAAGTTACTCACAGCTGTTCTAGGAACACATTGTGAAATCGCGTATATCTTTGCTTCTACACATAGGAATGTATTGTGCTTTGCTTTACACACTATTCTAAAGTCAAGAGGAGAGAATTCATCAAGTTTAATAAGCAAAAACACTGTATAAGTCGAATTTCAGCATTTTTGTGTGACCGGGAAAACCACAGTCACAAGCCGAGATGCAGTTCCATAGAAACTTGCCATTTTACCGCTGAACCTAAAAATGGGTAGAAAGTACTTTTTCTCCCTTCCTGTTAATGCCACAGACTTCGCCTTTACAGGGCACACGTTTTCTATCTTCCCCGCTTCAGCCCATGAAATATTGAGCTTCAAATGTGTTGTTAACGTTGTGTAAAAAAGTTGCTCACAGCTGTTCTAGGAACACATTGTGAAATCGCGTATATCTTTTCTTCTACACATAGGAATGTATTGTGCTTTGCTTTACACACTATTCTACAGTCAAGAGGAGAGAATTCATCAAGTTTAATAAGCAAAAACTCTGTATAAGTCGAATTTCAGCATTTTTGTGTGACCGGGAAAACCACAGTCACAAGCCGAGATGCAGTTCCATAGAAACTTGCCGTTTTACCGCTGAACCTAAAAATGGGTAGAAAGTACTTTTTCTCCCTTCCTGTTAATGCCACAGACTTCGCCTTTACAGGGCACACGTTTTCTATCTTCCCCGCTTCAGCCCATGAATTATTGAGCTTCAAATGTGTTGTTAACATTGTGTAAAAAAGTTGCTCACAGCTGTTCTAGGAACACATTGTGAAATCGCGTATATCTTTGCTTCTACACTTAGGAATGTATTGTGCTTTGCTTTACACACTATTCTACAGTCAAGAGGAGAGAATTCATCAAGTTTAATAAGCAAAAACACTGTATAAGTCGAATTTCAGCATTTTTGTGTGACCGGGAAAACCACAGTCACAAGCCGAGATGCAGTTCCATAGAAACTTGCCATTTTACCGCTGAACCTAAAAATGGGTAGAAAGTACTTTTTCTCCCTTCCTGTTAATGCCACAGACTTCGCCTTTACAGGGCACACGTTTTCTATCTTCCCCGCTTCAGCCCATGACATATTGAGCTTCAAATCTGTTGTTAACGTGGTGTAAAAAAGTTGCTCACAGCTGTTCTAGGAACACATTGTGAAATCGCGTATATCTTTGCTTCTACACATAGCAATGTATTGTGCTTTGCTTTACACACTATTCTACAGTCAGGAGGAGAGAATTCATCAAGTTTAATAAGCAAAAACACTGTATAAGTCGAATTTCAGCATTTTTGTGTGACCGGGAAAACCACAGTCACAAGCCGAGATGCAGTTCCATAGAAACTTGCCATTTTACCGCTGAACCTAAAAATGGGTAGAAAGTACTTTTTCTCCCTTCCTGTTAATGCCACAGACTTCGCCTTTACAGGGCACACGTTTTCTATCTTCCCCGCTTCAGCCCATGAAATATTGAGCTTCAAATGTGTTGTTAACATTGTGTAAAAAAGTTGCTCACAGCTGTTCTAGGAACACATTGTGAAATCGCGTATATCTTTGCTTCTACACATAGGAATGTATTGTGCTTTGCTTTACACACTATTCTACAGTCAAGAGGAGAGAATTCATCAAGTTTAATAAGCAAAAACACTGTATAAGTCGAATTTCAGCATTTTTGTGTGACCGGGAAAACCACAGTCACAAGCCGAGATGCAGTTCCATAGAAACTTGCCATTTTACCGCTGAACCTAAAAATGGGTAGAAAGTACTTTTTCTCCCTTCCTGTTAATGCCACAGACTTCGCCTTTACAGGGCACACGTTTTCTATCTTCCCCGCTTCAGCCCATGAAATATTGAGCTTCAAATCTGTTGTTAACGTGGTGTAAAAAAGTTGCTCACAGCTGTTCTAGGAACACATTGTGAAATCGCGTATATCTTTGCTTCTACACATAGCAATGTATTGTGCTTTGCTTTACACACTATTCTACAGTCAAGAGGAGAGAATTCATCAAGTTTAATAAGCAAAAACACTGTATAAGTCGAATTTCAGCATTTTTGTGTGACCGGGAAAACCACAGTTACAAGCCGAGATGCAGTTCCATAGAAACTTGCCATTTTACCGCTGAACCTAAAAATGGGTAGAAAGTACTTTTTCTCCCTTCCTGTTAATGCCACAGACTTCGCCTTTACAGGGCACACGTTTTCTATCTTCCCCGCTTCAGCCCATGAAATATTGAGCTTCAAATCTGTTGTTAACGTGGTGTAAAAAAGTTGCTCACAGCTGTTCTAGGAACACATTGTGAAATCGCGTATATCTTTGCTTCTACACATAGCAATGTATTGTGCTTTGCTTTACACACTATTCTACAGTCAAGAGGAGAGAATTCATCAAGTTTAATAAGCAAAAACACTGTATAAGTCGATTTTCAGCATTATTGTGTGACCGGGAAAACCACAGTCACAAGCCGAGATGCAGTTCCATAGAAACTTGCCATTTTACCGCTGAACCTAAAAATGGGTAGAAAGTACTTTTTCTCCCTTCCTGTTAATGCCACAGACTTCGCCTTTACAGGGCACACGTTTTCTATCTTCCCCGCTTCAGCCCATGAAATATTGAGCTTCAAATGTGTTGTTAACATTGTGTAAAAAAGTTGCTCACAGCTGTTCTAGGAACACATTGTGAAATCGCGTATATCTTTTCTTCTACACATAGGAATGTATTGTGCTTTGCTTTACACACTATTCTACAGTCAAGAGGAGAGAATTCATCAAGTTTAATAAGCAAAAACACTGTATAAGTCGAATTTCAGCATTTTTGTGTGACCGGGAAAACCACAGTCACAAGCAGAGATTCAGTTCCATAGGAACTTGCCATTTTACCGCGGAACCTAAAAATGGGTAGAAAGTACTTTTTCTCCCTTCCTGTTAATGCCACAGACTTCGCCTTTACAGGGCACACGTTTTCTATCTTCCCCGCTTCAGCCCATGAAATATTGAGCTTCAAATGTGTTGTTAACATTGTGTAAAAAAGTTGCTCACAGCTGTTCTAGGAACACATTGTGAAATCGCGTATATCTTTTCTTCTACACATAGGAATGTATTGTGCTTTGCTTTACACACTATTCTACAGTCAAGAGGAGAGAATTCATCAAGTTTAATAAGCAAAAACACTGTATAAGTCGAATTTCAGCATTTTTGTGTGACCGGGAAAACCACAGTCACAAGACGAGATGCAGTTCCATAGAAACTTGCCATTTTACCGCTGAACCTAAAAATGGGTAGAAAGTACTTTTTCTCCCTTCCTGTTAATGCCACAGACTTCGCCTTTACAGGGCACACGTTTTCTATCTTCCCCGCTTCAGCCCATGAAATATTGAGCTTCAAATCTGTTGTTAACGTGGTGTAAAAAAGTTGCTCACAGCTGTTCTAGGAACACATTGTGAAATCGCGTATATCTTTGCTTCTACACATAGGAATGTATTGTGCTTTGCTTTACACACTATTCTACAGTCAAGAGGAGAGAATTCATCAAGTTTAATAAGCAAAAACACTGTATAAGTCGAATTTCAGCATTTTTGTGTGACCGGGAAAACCACAGTCACAAGCCGAGATGCAGTTCCATAGAAACTTGCCGTTTTACCGCTGAACCTAAAAATGGGTAGAAAGTACTTTTTCTCCCTTCCTGTTAATGCCACAGACTACGCCTTTACAGGGCACACGTTTTCTATCTTCCCCGCTTCAGCCCATGAAATATTGAGCTTCAAATGTGTTGTTAACGTGGTGTAAAAAAGTTGCTCACAGCTGTTCTAGGAACACATTGTGAAATCGCGTATATCTTTTCTTCTACACATAGGAATGTATTGTGCTTTGCTTTACACACTATTCTACAGTCAAGAGGAGAGAATTCATCAAGTTTAATAAGCAAAAACTCTGTATAAGTCGAATTTCAGCATTTTTGTATGACCGGGAAAACCACAGTCACAAGCCGAGATGCAGTTCCATAGAAACTTGCCGTTTTACCGCTGAACCTTTAAATGGGTAGAAAGTACTTTTTCTCCCTTCCTGTTAATGCCACAGACTTCGCCTTTACAGGGCACACGTTTTCTATCTTCCCCGCTTCAGCCCATGAAATATTGAGCTTCAAATCTGTTGTTAACGTGGTGTAAAAAAGTTGCTCACAGCTGTTCTAGGAACACATTGTGAAAGCGCGTATATCTTTTCTTCTACACATAGGAATGTATTGTGCTTTGCTTTACACACTATTCTACAGTCAAGAGGAGAGAATTCATCAAGTTTAATAAGCAAAAACACTGTATAAGTCGAATTTCAGCATTTTTGTGTGACCGGGAAAACCACAGTCACAAGACGAGATGCAGTTCCATAGAAACTTGCCATTTTACCGCTGAACCTAAAAATGGGTAGAAAGTACTTTTTCTCCCTTCCTGTTAATGCCACAGACTTCGCCTTTACAGGGCACACGTTTTCTATCTTCCCCGCTTCAGCCCATGAAATATTGAGCTTCAAATCTGTTGTTAACGTGGTGTAAAAAAGTTGCTCACAGCTGTTCTAGGAACACATTGTGAAATCGCGTATATCTTTGCTTCTACACATAGGAATGTATTGTGCTTTGCTTTACACACTATTCTACAGTCAAGAGGAGAGAATTCATCAAGTTTAATAAGCAAAAACACTGTATAAGTCGAATTTCAGCATTTTTGTGTGACCGGGAAAACCACAGTCACAAGCCGAGATGCAGTTCCATAGAAACTTGCCATTTTACCGCTGAACCTAAAAATGGGTAGAAAGTACTTTTTCTCCCTTCCTGTTAATGCCACAGACTACGCCTTTACAGGGCACACGTTTTCTATCTTCCCCGCTTCAGCCCATGAAATATTGAGCTTCAAATGTGTTGTTAACGTGGTGTAAAAAAGTTGCTCACAGCTGTTCTAGGAACACATTGTGAAATCGCGTATATCTTTTCTTCTACACATAGGAATGTATTGTGCTTTGCTTTACACACTATTCTACAGTCAAGAGGAGAGAATTCATCAAGTTTAATAAGCAAAAACTCTGTATAAGTCGAATTTCAGCATTTTTGTATGACCGGGAAAACCACAGTCACAAGCCGAGATGCAGTTCCATAGAAACTTGCCGTTTTACCGCTGAACCTTTAAATGGGTAGAAAGTACTTTTTCTCCCTTCCTGTTAATGCCACAGACTTCGCCTTTACAGGGCACACGTTTTCTATCTTCCCCGCTTCAGCCCATGAAATATTGAGCTTCAAATCTGTTGTTAACGTGGTGTAAAAAAGTTGCTCACAGCTGTTCTAGGAACACATTGTGAAAGCGCGTATATCTTTTCTTCTACACATAGGAATGTATTGTGCTTTGCTTTACACACTATTCTACAGTCAAGAGGAGAGAATTCATCAAGTTTAATAAGCAAAAACACTGTATAAGTCGAATTTCAGCATTTTTGTGTGACCGGGAAAACCACAGTCACAAGCAGAGATTCAGTTCCATAGGAACTTGCCATTTTACCGCGGAACCTAAAAATGGGTAGAAAGTACTTTTTCTCCCTTCCTGTTAATGCCACAGACTTCGCCTTTACAGGGCACACGTTTTCTATCTTCCCCGCTTCAGCCCATGAAATATTGAGCTTCAAATGTGTTGTTAACATTGTGTAAAAAAGTTGCTCACAGCTGTTCTAGGAACACATTGTGAAATCGCGTATATCTTTTCTTCTACACATAGGAATGTATTGTGCTTTGCTTTACACACTATTCTACAGTCAAGAGGAGAGAATTCATCAAGTTTAATAAGCAAAAACACTGTATAAGTCGAATTTCAGCATTTTTGTGTGACCGAGAAAACCACAGTCACAAGACGAGATGCAGTTCCATAGAAACTTGCCATTTTACCGCTGAACCTAAAAATGGGTAGAAAGTACTTTTTCTCCCTTCCTGTTAATGCCACAGACTTCGCCTTTACAGGGCACACGTTTTCTATCTTCCCCGCTTCAGCCCATGAAATATTGAGCTTCAAATCTGTTGTTAACGTGGTGTAAAAAAGTTGCTCACAGCTGTTCTAGGAACACATTGTGAAATCGCGTATATCTTTGCTTCTACACATAGGAATGTATTGTGCTTTGCTTTACACACTATTCTACAGTCAAGAGGAGAGAATTCATCAAGTTTAATAAGCAAAAACACTGTATAAGTCGAATTTCAGCATTTTTGTGTGACCGGGAAAACCACAGTCACAAGCCGAGATGCAGTTCCATAGAAACTTGCCATTTTACCGCTGAACCTAAAAATGGGTAGAAAGTACTTTTTCTCCCTTCCTGTTAATGCCACAGACTACGCCTTTACAGGGCACACGTTTTCTATCTTCCCCGCTTCAGCCCATGAAATATTGAGCTTCAAATGTGTTGTTAACGTGGTGTAAAAAAGTTGCTCACAGCTGTTCTAGGAACACATTGTGAAATCGCGTATATCTTTGCTTCTACACATAGCAATGTATTGTGCTTTGCTTTACACACTATTCTACAGTCAAGAGGAGAGAATTCATCAAGTTTAATAAGCAAAAACACTGTATAAGTCGAATTTCAGCATTTTTGTGTGACCGGGAAAACCACAGTCACAAGCCGAGATGCAGTTCCATAGAAACTTGCCATTTTACCGCTGAACCTAAAAATGGGTAGAAAGTACTTTTTCTCCCTTCCTGTTAATGCCACAGACTTCGCCTTTACAGGGCACACGTTTTCTATCTTCCCCGCTTCAGCCCATGAAATATTGAGCTTCAAATGTGTTGTTAACATTGTGTAAAAAAGTTGCTCACAGCTGTTCTAGGAACACATTGTGAAATCGCGTATATCTTTTCTTCTACACATAGGAATGTATTGTGCTTTGCTTTACACACTATTCTACAGTCAAGAGGAGAGAATTCATCAAGTTTAATAAGCAAAAACACTGTATAAGTCGAATTTCAGCATTTTTGTGTGACCGGGAAAACCACAGTCACAAGCCGAGATGCAGTTCCATAGAAACTTGCCGTTTTACCGCTGAACCTTAAAATGGGTAGAAAGTACTTTTTCTCCCTTCCTGTTAATGCCACAGACTTCGCCTTTACAGGGCACACGTTTTCTATCTTCCCCGCTTCAGCCCATGACATATTGAGCTTCAAATCTGTTGTTAACGTGGTGTAAAAAAGTTGCTCACAGCTGTTCTAGGAACACATTGTGAAATCGCGTATATCTTTGCTTCTACACATAGCAATGTATTGTGCTTTGCTTTACACACTATTCTACAGTCAAGAGGAGAGAATTCATCAAGTTTAATAAGCAAAAACACTGTATAAGTCGAATTTCAGCATTTTTGTGTGACCGGGAAAACCACAGTCACAAGACGAGATGCAGTTCCATAGAAACTTGCCATTTTACCGCTGAACCTAAAAATGGGTAGAAAGTACTTTTTCTCCCTTCCTGTTAATGCCACAGACTTCGCCTTTACAGGGCACACGTTTTCTATCTTCCCCGCTTCAGCCCATGAAATATTGAGCTTCAAATGTGTTGTTAACATTGTGTAAAAAAGTTGCTCACAGCTGTTCTAGGAACACATTGTGAAATCGCGTATATCTTTGCTTCTACACATAGGAATGTATTGTGCTTTGCTTTACACACTATTCTACAGTCAAGAGGAGAGAATTCATCAAGTTTAATAAGCAAAAACACTGTATAAGTCGAATTTCAGCATTTTTGTGTGACCGGGAAAACCACAGTCACAAGCCGAGATGCAGTTCCATAGAAACTTGCCGTTTTACCGCTGAACCTTAAAATGGGTAGAAAGTACTTTTTCTCCCTTCCTGTTAATGCCACAGACTTCGCCTTTACAGGGCACACGTTTTCTATCTTCCCCGCTTCAGCCCATGACATATTGAGCTTCAAATCTGTTGTTAACGTGGTGTAAAAAAGTTGCTCACAGCTGTTCTAGGAACACATTGTGAAATCGCGTATATCTTTGCTTCTACACATAGCAATGTATTGTGCTTTGCTTTACACACTATTCTACAGTCAAGAGGAGAGAATTCATCAAGTTTAATAAGCAAAAACACTGTATAAGTCGAATTTCAGCATTTTTGTGTGACCGGGAAAACCACAGTCACAAGACGAGATGCAGTTCCATAGAAACTTGCCATTTTACCGCTGAACCTAAAAATGGGTAGAAAGTACTTTTTCTCCCTTCCTGTTAATGCCACAGACTTCGCCTTTACAGGGCACACGTTTTCTATCTTCCCCGCTTCAGCCCATGAAATATTGAGCTTCAAATGTGTTGTTAACATTGTGTAAAAAAGTTGCTCACAGCTGTTCTAGGAACACATTGTGAAATCGCGTATATCTTTGCTTCTACACATAGGAATGTATTGTGCTTTGCTTTACACACTATTCTACAGTCAAGAGGAGAGAATTCATCAAGTTTAATAAGCAAAAACACTGTATAAGTCGAATTTCAGCATTTTTGTGTGACCGGGAAAACCACAGTCACAAGCCGAGATGCAGTTCCATAGAAACTTGCCATTTTACCGCTGAACCTAAAAATGGGTAGAAAGTACTTTTTCTCCCTTCCTGTTAATGCCACAGACTTCGCCTTTACAGGGCACACGTTTTCTATCTTCCCCGCTTCAGCCCATGAAATATTGAGCTTCAAATCTGTTGTTAACGTGGTGTAAAAAAGTTGCTCACAGCTGTTCTAGGAACACATTGTGAAATCGCGTATATCTTTGCTTCTACACATAGCAATGTATTGTGCTTTGCTTTACACACTATTCTACAGTCAAGAGGAGAGAATTCATCAAGTTTAATAAGCAAAAACACTGTATAAGTCGATTTTCAGCATTATTGTGTGACCGGGAAAACCACAGTCACAAGCCGAGATGCAGTTCCATAGAAACTTGCCATTTTACCGCTGAACCTAAAAATGGGTAGAAAGTACTTTTTCTCCCTTCCTGTTAATGCCACAGACTTCGCCTTTACAGGGCACACGTTTTCTATCTTCCCCGCTTCAGCCCATGAAATATTGAGCTTCAAATGTGTTGTTAACATTGTGTAAAAAAGTTGCTCACAGCTGTTCTAGGAACACATTGTGAAATCGCGTATATCTTTTCTTCTACACATAGGAATGTATTGTGCTTTGCTTTACACACTATTCTACAGTCAAGAGGAGAGAATTCATCAAGTTTAATAAGCAAAAACACTGTATAAGTCGAATTTCAGCATTTTTGTGTGACCGGGAAAACCACAGTCACAAGCAGAGATTCAGTTCCATAGGAACTTGCCATTTTACCGCGGAACCTAAAAATGGGTAGAAAGTACTTTTTCTCCCTTCCTGTTAATGCCACAGACTTCGCCTTTACAGGGCACACGTTTTCTATCTTCCCCGCTTCAGCCCATGAAATATTGAGCTTCAAATGTGTTGTTAACATTGTGTAAAAAAGTTGCTCACAGCTGTTCTAGGAACACATTGTGAAATCGCGTATATCTTTTCTTCTACACATAGGAATGTATTGTGCTTTGCTTTACACACTATTCTACAGTCAAGAGGAGAGAATTCATCAAGTTTAATAAGCAAAAACACTGTATAAGTCGAATTTCAGCATTTTTGTGTGACCGGGAAAACCACAGTCACAAGCAGAGATTCAGTTCCATAGGAACTTGCCATTTTACCGCGGAACCTAAAAATGGGTAGAAAGTACTTTTTCTCCCTTCCTGTTAATGCCACAGACTTCGCCTTTACAGGGCACACGTTTTCTATCTTCCCCGCTTCAGCCCATGAAATATTGAGCTTCAAATGTGTTGTTAACATTGTGTAAAAAAGTTGCTCACAGCTGTTCTAGGAACACATTGTGAAATCGCGTATATCTTTTCTTCTACACATAGGAATGTATTGTGCTTTGCTTTACACACTATTCTACAGTCAAGAGGAGAGAATTCATCAAGTTTAATAAGCAAAAACACTGTATAAGTCGAATTTCAGCATTTTTGTGTGACCGGGAAAACCACAGTCACAAGACGAGATGCAGTTCCATAGAAACTTGCCATTTTACCGCTGAACCTAAAAATGGGTAGAAAGTACTTTTTCTCCCTTCCTGTTAATGCCACAGACTTCGCCTTTACAGGGCACACGTTTTCTATCTTCCCCGCTTCAGCCCATGAAATATTGAGCTTCAAATCTGTTGTTAACGTGGTGTAAAAAAGTTGCTCACAGCTGTTCTAGGAACACATTGTGAAATCGCGTATATCTTTGCTTCTACACATAGGAATGTATTGTGCTTTGCTTTACACACTATTCTACAGTCAAGAGGAGAGAATTCATCAAGTTTAATAAGCAAAAACACTGTATAAGTCGAATTTCAGCATTTTTGTGTGACCGGGAAAACCACAGTCACAAGCCGAGATGCAGTTCCATAGAAACTTGCCATTTTACCGCTGAACCTAAAAATGGGTAGAAAGTACTTTTTCTCCCTTCCTGTTAATGCCACAGACTACGCCTTTACAGGGCACACGTTTTCTATCTTCCCCGCTTCAGCCCATGAAATATTGAGCTTCAAATGTGTTGTTAACGTGGTGTAAAAAAGTTGCTCACAGCTGTTCTAGGAACACATTGTGAAATCGCGTATATCTTTTCTTCTACACATAGGAATGTATTGTGCTTTGCTTTACACACTATTCTACAGTCAAGAGGAGAGAATTCATCAAGTTTAATAAGCAAAAACTCTGTATAAGTCGAATTTCAGCATTTTTGTATGACCGGGAAAACCACAGTCACAAGCCGAGATGCAGTTCCATAGAAACTTGCCGTTTTACCGCTGAACCTTTAAATGGGTAGAAAGTACTTTTTCTCCCTTCCTGTTAATGCCACAGACTTCGCCTTTACAGGGCACACGTTTTCTATCTTCCCCGCTTCAGCCCATGAAATATTGAGCTTCAAATCTGTTGTTAACGTGGTGTAAAAAAGTTGCTCACAGCTGTTCTAGGAACACATTGTGAAATCGCGTATATCTTTGCTTCTACACATAGCAATGTATTGTGCTTTGCTTTACACACTATTCTACAGTCAAGAGGAGAGAATTCATCAAGTTTAATAAGCAAAAACACTGTATAAGTCGAATTTCAGCATTTTTGTGTGACCGGGAAAACCACAGTCACAAGCCGAGATGCAGTTCCATAGAAACTTGCCATTTTACCGCTGAACCTAAAAATGGGTAGAAAGTACTTTTTCTCCCTTCCTGTTAATGCCACAGACTTCGCCTTTACAGGGCACACGTTTTCTATCTTCCCCGCTTCAGCCCATGAAATATTGAGCTTCAAATGTGTTGTTAACGTTGTGTAAAAAAGTTGCTCACAGCTGTTCTAGGAACACATTGTGAAATCGCGTATATCTTTTCTTCTACACATAGGAATGTATTGTGCTTTGCTTTACACACTATTCTACAGTCAAGAGGAGAGAATTCATCAAGTTTAATAAGCAAAAACTCTGTATAAGTCGAATTTCAGCATTTTTGTGTGACCGGGAAAACCACAGTCACAAGACGAGATGCAGTTCCATAGAAACTTGCCATTTTACCGCTGAACCTAAAAATGGGTAGAAAGTACTTTTTCTCCCTTCCTGTTAATTCCACAGACTTCGCCTTTACAGGGCACACGTTTTCTATCTTCCCCGCTTCAGCCCATGAAATATTGAGCTTCAAATGTGTTGTTAACATTGTGTAAAAAAGTTGCTCACAGCTGTTCTAGGAACACATTGTGAAATCGCGTATATCTTTGCTTCTACACATAGGAATGTATTGTGCTTTGCTTTACACACTATTCTACAGTCAAGAGGAGAGAATTCATCAAGTTTAATAAGCAAAAACACTGTATAAGTCGAATTTCAGCATTTTTGTGTGACCGGGAAAACCACAGTCACAAGCCGAGATGCAGTTCCATAGAAACTTGCCATTTTACCGCTGAACCTAAAAATGGGTAGAAAGTACTTTTTCTCCCTTCCTGTTAATGCCACAGACTTCGCCTTTACAGGGCACACGTTTTCTATCTTCCCCGCTTCAGCCCATGAAATATTGAGCTTCAAATCTGTTGTTAACGTGGTGTAAAAAAGTTGCTCACAGCTGTTCTAGGAACACATTGTGAAATCGCGTATATCTTTGCTTCTACACATAGCAATGTATTGTGCTTTGCTTTACACACTATTCTACAGTCAAGAGGAGAGAATTCATCAAGTTTAATAAGCAAAAACACTGTATAAGTCGAATTTCAGCATTTTTGTGTGACCGGGAAAACCACAGTCACAAGCCGAGATGCAGTTCCATAGAAACTTGCCATTTTACCGCTGAACCTAAAAATGGGTAGAAAGTACTTTTTCTCCCTTCCTGTTAATGCCACAGACTTCGCCTTTACAGGGCACACGTTTTCTATCTTCCCCGCTTCAGCCCATGAAATATTGAGCTTCAAATGTGTTGTTAACATTGTGTAAAAAAGTTGCTCACAGCTGTTCTAGGAACACATTGTGAAATCGCGTATATCTTTGCTTCTACACATAGCAATGTATTGTGCTTTGCTTTACACACTATTCTACAGTCAAGAGGAGAGAATTCATCAAGTTTAATAAGCAAAAACACTGTATAAGTCGATTTTCATCATTATTGTGTGACCGGGAAAACCACAGTCACAAGCCGAGATGCAGTTCCATAGAAACTTGCCATTTTACCGCTGAACCTAAAAATGGGTAGAAAGTACTTTTTCTCCCTTCCTGTTAATGCCACAGACTTCGCCTTTACAGGGCACACGTTTTCTATCTTCCCCGCTTCAGCCCATGAAATATTGAGCTTCAAATGTGTTGTTAACATTGTGTAAAAAAGTTGCTCACAGCTGTTCTAGGAACACATTGTGAAATCGCGTATATCTTTTCTTCTACACATAGGAATGTATTGTGCTTTGCTTTACACACTATTCTACAGTCAAGAGGAGAGAATTCATCAAGTTTAATAAGCAAAAACACTGTATAAGTCGAATTTCAGCATTATTGTGTGACCGGGAAAACCACAGTCACAAGCAGAGATTCAGTTCCATAGGAACTTGCCATTTTACCGCTGAACCTAAAAATGGGTAGAAAGTACTTTTTCTCCCTTCCTGTTAATGCCACAGACTTCGCCTTTACAGGGCACACGTTTTCTATCTTCCCCGCTTCAGCCCATGAAATATTGAGCTTCAAATCTGTTGTTAACGTGGTGTAAAAAAGTTGCTCACAGCTGTTCTAGGAACACATTGTGAAATCGCGTATATCTTTGCTTCTACACATAGCAATGTATTGTGCTTTGCTTTACACACTATTCTACAGTCAAGAGGAGAGAATTCATCAAGTTTATTAAGCAAAAACACTGCTCGATTTTCAGCATTATTGTGTGACCGGGAAAACCACAGTCACAAGCCGAGATGCAGTTCCATAGAAACTTGCCATTTTACCGCTGAACCTAAAAATGGGTAGAAAGTACTTTTTCTCCCTTCCTGTTAATGCCACAGACTTCGCCTTTACAGGGCACACGTTTTCTATCTTCCCCGCTTCAGCCCATGAAATATTGAGCTTCAAATGTGTTGTTAACATTGTGTAAAAAAGTTGCTCACAGCTGTTCTAGGAACACATTGTGAAATCGCGTATATCTTTTCTTCTACACATAGGAATGTATTGTGCTTTGCTTTACACACTATTCTACAGTCAAGAGGAGAGAATTCATCAAGTTTAATAAGCAAAAACACTGTATAAGTCGAATTTCAGCATTTTTGTGTGACCGGGAAAACCACAGTCACAAGCAGAGATTCAGTTCCATAGGAACTTGCCATTTTACCGCGGAACCTAAAAATGGGTAGAAAGTACTTTTTCTCCCTTCCTGTTAATGCCACAGACTTCGCCTTTACAGGGCACACGTTTTCTATCTTCCCCGCTTCAGCCCATGAAATATTGAGCTTCAAATGTGTTGTTAACATTGTGTAAAAAAGTTGCTCACAGCTGTTCTAGGAACACATTGTGAAATCGCGTATATCTTTGCTTCTACACATAGCAATGTATTGTGCTTTGCTTTACACACTATTCTACAGTCAAGAGGAGAGAATTCATCAAGTTTAATAAGCAAAAACACTGTATAAGTCGATTTTCAGCATTATTGTGTGACCGGGAAAACCACAGTCACAAGCCGAGATGCAGTTCCATAGAAACTTGCCATTTTACCGCTGAACCTAAAAATGGGTAGAAAGTACTTTTTCTCCCTTCCTGTTAATGCCACAGACTTCGCCTTTACAGGGCACACGTTTTCTATCTTCCCCGCTTCAGCCCATGAAATATTGAGCTTCAAATGTGTTGTTAACATTGTGTAAAAAAGTTGCTCACAGCTGTTCTAGGAACACATTGTGAAATCGCGTATATCTTTTCTTCTACACATAGGAATGTATTGTGCTTTGCTTTACACACTATTCTACAGTCAAGAGGAGAGAATTCATCAAGTTTAATAAGCAAAAACACTGTATAAGTCGAATTTCAGCATTATTGTGTGACCGGGAAAACCACAGTCACAAGCAGAGATTCAGTTCCATAGGAACTTGCCATTTTACCGCTGAACCTAAAAATGGGTAGAAAGTACTTTTTCTCCCTTCCTGTTAATGCCACAGACTTCGCCTTTACAGGGCACACGTTTTCTATCTTCCCCGCTTCAGCCCATGAAATATTGAGCTTCAAATGTGTTGTTAACATTGTGTAAAAAAGTTGCTCACAGCTGTTCTAGGAACACATTGTGAAATCGCGTATATCTTTTCTTCTACACATAGGAATGTATTGTGCTTTGCTTTACACACTATTCTACAGTCAAGAGGAGAGAATTCATCAAGTTTAATAAGCAAAAACACTGTATAAGTCGAATTTCAGCATTTTTGTGTGACCGGGAAAACCACAGTCACAAGCCGAGATGCAGTTCCATAGAAACTTGCCATTTTACCGCTGAACCTAAAAATGGGTAGAAAGTACTTTTTCTCCCTTCCTGTTAATGCCACAGACTTCGCCTTTACAGGGCACACGTTTTCTATCTTCCCCGCTTCAGCCCATGAAATATTGAGCTTCAAATGTGTTGTTAACGTGGTGTAAAAAAGTTGCTCACAGTTGTTCTAGGATCACATTGTGAAATCGCGTATATCTTTGCTTCTACACATAGCAATGTATTGTGCTTTGCTTTACACACTATTCTACAGTCAAGAGGAGAGAATTCATCAAGTTTAATAAGCAAAAACACTGTATAAGTCGAATTTCAGCATTTTTGTGTGACCGGGAAAACCACAGTCACAAGTCGAGATGCAGTTCCATAGAAACTTGCCATTTTACCGCTGAACCTAAAAATGGGTAGAAAGTACTTTTTCTCCCTTCCTGTTAATGCCACAGACTTCGCATTTACAGGGCACACGTTTTCTATCTTCCCCGCTTCAGCCCATGAAATATTGAGCTTCAAATGTGTTGTTAACTTTGTGTAAAAAAAGTTGCTGAAAATGAACGTGCGCGTCTTTCACTCTTCCCGAGGGACTTAGAAGAATTTTGTGATATTTTTTATTAAAATGGTGTATAAGGGTATATATATAAATATATTTTATGCACTGTATATGAGCTGGCGATTTCTAAGTCTGTGGTTCCGAGAGGGGGTAACCAGGCTTACTAGTAAAGGTCAAGCCACTTGGCTGCCAGAATGCCCTCCTTCAGCACAGACCAGAAAGGCATTGTGATAAGCGTATCCCCGGTATAGTCAGGGGTTAATGGGAGTCGTCCCCGTCCCCCCAGTATACGGCCAGAACCATGGACCCGGTACTTGTGGTTCGGACCGTCTCCAACCAGCCATAATGTTGTGAGTGAAATTATGTCTAA
The DNA here is from genome assembly GCF_040206685.1 of Ascaphus truei. Classification (NCBI taxonomy): domain Eukaryota; kingdom Metazoa; phylum Chordata; class Amphibia; order Anura; family Ascaphidae; genus Ascaphus; species Ascaphus truei. The sequence continues at coordinate 138,838 of NW_027455869.1, forward strand.
GTCCAGCTTTGGTACATTAGAAGCAACTCTGAAACTTAACCTAAGCGTTTTTCGAAGCTACTTTTTGGCTAACTTCTTATAGGAAGGTCTAGGAGCTCTGAAAATGAACGTGCGCGTCTTTCACTCTTCCCGAGGGACTTAGAAGAATTTTGTGATATTTTTTATTAAATGGTGTATAAGGGTATATATATAAATATATTTTATGCACTGTATATGAGCTGGCGATTTCTAAGTCTGTGGTTCCGAGAGGGGGTAACCAGGCTCACTAATAAAGGTCAAGCCACTTGGCTGCCAGAATGCCGTGCTTCAGCACAGACCAGAAAGGCATTGTGATAAGCGTATCCCCGGTATAGTCAGGGGTTAATGGGAGTCGTCCCCGCCCCCCCAGTATACGGCCAGAACCATGGACCCGGTACTTGTGGTTCGGACTGTCTCCAACCAGCCATAATGTTGTGAGAGTGAAATTATGTCTAAGTCCAGCTTTGGTACATTAGAAGCAACTCTGAAACTTAACCTAAGCGTTTTTCGAAGCTACTTTTTGGCTAACTTCTTATAGGAAGGTCTAGGAGCTCTGAAAATGAACGTGCGCGTCTTTCACTCTTCTCGAGGGACTTAGAAGAATTTTGTGATATTTTTTATTAAATGGTGTATAAGGGTATATATATAAATATATTTTATGCACTGTATATGAGCTGGCGATTTCTAAGTCTGTGGTTCCGAGAGGGGGTAACCAGGCTCACTAATAAAGGTCAAGCCACTTGGCTGCCAGAATGCCGTGCTTCAGCACAGACCAGAAAGGCATTGTGATAAGCGTATCCCCGGTATAGTCAGGGGTTAATGGGAGTCGTCCCCGCCCCCCCAGTATACGGCCAGAACCATGGACCCGGTACTTGTGGTTCGGACTGTCTCCAACCAGCCATAATGTTGTGAGAGTGAAATTATGTCTAAGTCCAGCTTTGGTACATTAGAAGCAACTCTGAAACTTAACCTAAGCGTTTTTCGAAGCTACTTTTTGGCTAACTTCTTATAGGAAGGTCTAGGAGCTCTGAAAATGAACGTGCGCGTCTTTCACTCTTCCCGAGGGACTTAGAAGAATTTTGTGATATTTTTTATTAAATGGTGTATAAGGGTATATATATAAATATATTTTATGCACTGTATATGAGCTGGCGATTTCTAAGTCTGTGGTTCCGAGAGGGGGTAACCAGGCTCACTAATAAAGGTCAAGCCACTTGGCTGCCAGAATGCCCTGCTTCAGCACAGACCAGAAAGGCATTGTGATAAGCGTATCCCCGGTATAGTCAGGGGTTAATGGGAGTCGTCCCCGTCCCCCCAGTATACGGCCAGAACCATGGACCCGGTACTTGTGGTTCGGACTGTCTCCAACCAGCCATAATGTTGTGAGAGTGAAATTATGTCTAAGTCCAGCTTTGGTACATTAGAAGCAACTCTGAAACTTAACCTAAGCGTTTTTCGAAGCTACTTTTTGGCTAACTTCTTATAGGAAGGTCTAGGAGCTCTGAAAATGAACGTGCGCGTCTTTCACTCTTCCCGAGGGACTTAGAAGAATTTTGTGATATTTTTTATTAAATGGTGTATAAGGGTATATATATAAATATATTTTATGCACTGTATATGAGCTGGCGATTTCTAAGTCTGTGGTTCCGAGAGGGGGTAACCAGGCTCACTAATAAAGGTCAAGCCACTTGGCTGCCAGAATGCCGTGCTTCAGCACAGACCAGAAAGGCATTGTGATAAGCGTATCCCCGGTATAGTCAGGGGTTAATGGGAGTCGTCCCCGCCCCCCCAGTATACGGCCAGAACCATGGACCCGGTACTTGTGGTTCGGACTGTCTCCAACCAGCCATAATGTTGTGAGAGTGAAATTATGTCTAAGTCCAGCTTTGGTACATTAGAAGCAACTCTGAAACTTAACCTAAGCGTTTTTCGAAGCTACTTTTTGGCTAACTTCTTATAGGAAGGTCTAGGAGCTCTGAAAATGAACGTGCGCGTCTTTCACTCTTCTCGAGGGACTTAGAAGAATTTTGTGATATTTTTTATTAAATGGTGTATAAGGGTATATATATAAATATATTTTATGCACTGTATATGAGCTGGCGATTTCTAAGTCTGTGGTTCCGAGAGGGGGTAACCAGGCTCACTAATAAAGGTCAAGCCACTTGGCTGCCAGAATGCCGTGCTTCAGCACAGACCAGAAAGGCATTGTGATAAGCGTATCCCCGGTATAGTCAGGGGTTAATGGGAGTCGTCCCCGCCCCCCCAGTATACGGCCAGAACCATGGACCCGGTACTTGTGGTTCGGACTGTCTCCAACCAGCCATAATGTTGTGAGAGTGAAATTATGTCTAAGTCCAGCTTTGGTACATTAGAAGCAACTCTGAAACTTAACCTAAGCGTTTTTCGAAGCTACTTTTTGGCTAACTTCTTATAGGAAGGTCTAGGAGCTCTGAAAATGAACGTGCGCGTCTTTCACTCTTCCCGAGGGACTTAGAAGAATTTTGTGATATTTTTTATTAAATGGTGTATAAGGGTATATATATAAATATATTTTATGCACTGTATATGAGCTGGCGATTTCTAAGTCTGTGGTTCCGAGAGGGGGTAACCAGGCTCACTAATAAAGGTCAAGCCACTTGGCTGCCAGAATGCCCTGCTTCAGCACAGACCAGAAAGGCATTGTGATAAGCGTATCCCCGGTATAGTCAGGGGTTAATGGGAGTCGTCCCCGTCCCCCCAGTATACGGCCAGAACCATGGACCCGGTACTTGTGGTTCGGACTGTCTCCAACCAGCCATAATGTTGTGAGAGTGAAATTATGTCTAAGTCCAGCTTTGGTACATTAGAAGCAACTCTGAAACTTAACCTAAGCGTTTTTCGAAGCTACTTTTTGGCTAACTTCTTATAGGAAGGTCTAGGAGCTCTGAAAATGAACGTGCGCGTCTTTCACTCTTCCCGAGGGACTTAGAAGAATTTTGTGATATTTTTTATTAAATGGTGTATAAGGGTATATATATAAATATATTTTATGCACTGTATATGAGCTGGCGATTTCTAAGTCTGTGGTTCCGAGAGGGGGTAACCAGGCTCACTAATAAAGGTCAAGCCACTTGGCTGCCAGAATGCCGTGCTTCAGCACAGACCAGAAAGGCATTGTGATAAGCGTATCCCCGGTATAGTCAGGGGTTAATGGGAGTCGTCCCCGCCCCCCCAGTATACGGCCAGAACCATGGACCCGGTACTTGTGGTTCGGACTGTCTCCAACCAGCCATAATGTTGTGAGAGTGAAATTATGTCTAAGTCCAGCTTTGGTACATTAGAAGCAACTCTGAAACTTAACCTAAGCGTTTTTCGAAGCTACTTTTTGGCTAACTTCTTATAGGAAGGTCTAGGAGCTCTGAAAATGAACGTGCGCGTCTTTCACTCTTCCCGAGGGACTTAGAAGAATTTTGTGATATTTTTTATTAAATGGTGTATAAGGGTATATATATAAATATATTTTATGCACTGTATATGAGCTGGCGATTTCTAAGTCTGTGGTTCCGAGAGGGGGTAACCAGGCTCACTAATAAAGGTCAAGCCACTTGGCTGCCAGAATGCCGTGCTTCAGCACAGACCAGAAAGGCATTGTGATAAGCGTATCCCCGGTATAGTCAGGGGTTAATGGGAGTCGTCCCCGCCCCCCCAGTATACGGCCAGAACCATGGACCCGGTACTTGTGGTTCGGACTGTCTCCAACCAGCCATAATGTTGTGAGAGTGAAATTATGTCTAAGTCCAGCTTTGGTACATTAGAAGCAACTCTGAAACTTAACCTAAGCGTTTTTCGAAGCTACTTTTTGGCTAACTTCTTATAGGAAGGTCTAGGAGCTCTGAAAATGAACGTGCGCGTCTTTCACTCTTCCCGAGGGACTTAGAAGAATTTTGTGATATTTTTTATTAAATGGTGTATAAGGGTATATATATAAATATATTTTATGCACTGTATATGAGCTGGCGATTTCTAAGTCTGTGGTTCCGAGAGGGGGTAACCAGGCTCACTAATAAAGGTCAAGCCACTTGGCTGCCAGAATGCCCTGCTTCAGCACAGACCAGAAAGGCATTGTGATAAGCGTATCCCCGGTATAGTCAGGGGTTAATGGGAGTCGTCCCCGTCCCCCCAGTATACGGCCAGAACCATGGACCCGGTACTTGTGGTTCGGACTGTCTCCAACCAGCCATAATGTTGTGAGAGTGAAATTATGTCTAAGTCCAGCTTTGGTACATTAGAAGCAACTCTGAAACTTAACCTAAGCGTTTTTCGAAGCTACTTTTTGGCTAACTTCTTATAGGAAGGTCTAGGAGCTCTGAAAATGAACGTGCGCGTCTTTCACTCTTCCCGAGGGACTTAGAAGAATTTTGTGATATTTTTTATTAAATGGTGTATAAGGGTATATATATAAATATATTTTATGCACTGTATATGAGCTGGCGATTTCTAAGTCTGTGGTTCCGAGAGGGGGTAACCAGGCTCACTAATAAAGGTCAAGCCACTTGGCTGCCAGAATGCCGTGCTTCAGCACAGACCAGAAAGGCATTGTGATAAGCGTATCCCCGGTATAGTCAGGGGTTAATGGGAGTCGTCCCCGCCCCCCCAGTATACGGCCAGAACCATGGACCCGGTACTTGTGGTTCGGACTGTCTCCAACCAGCCATAATGTTGTGAGAGTGAAATTATGTCTAAGTCCAGCTTTGGTACATTAGAAGCAACTCTGAAACTTAACCTAAGCGTTTTTCGAAGCTACTTTTTGGCTAACTTCTTATAGGAAGGTCTAGGAGCTCTGAAAATGAACGTGCGCGTCTTTCACTCTTCCCGAGGGACTTAGAAGAATTTTGTGATATTTTTTATTAAAATGGTGTATAAGGGTATATATATAAATATATTTTATGCACTGTATATGAGCTGGCGATTTCTAAGTCTGTGGTTCCGAGAGGGGGTAACCAGGCTCACTAATAAAGGTCAAGCCACTTGGCTGCCAGAATGCCCTGCTTCAGCACAGACCAGAAAGGCATTGTGATAAGCGTATCCCCGGTATAGTCAGGGGTTAATGGGAGTCGTCCCCGTCCCCCCAGTATACGGCCAGAACCATGGACCCGGTACTTGTGGTTCGGACTGTCTCCAACCAGCCATAATGTTGTGAGAGTGAAATTATGTCTAAGTCCAGCTTTGGTACATTAGAAGCAACTCTGAAACTTAACCTAAGCGTTTTTCGAAGCTACTTTTTGGCTAACTTCTTATAGGAAGGTCTAGGAGCTCTGAAAATGAACGTGCGCGTCTTTCACTCTTCCCGAGGGACTTAGAAGAATTTTGTGATATTTTTTATTAAAATGGTGTATAAGGGTATATATATAAATATATTTTATGCACTGTATATGAGCTGGCGATTTCTAAGTCTGTGGTTCCGAGAGGGGGTAACCAGGCTCACTAATAAAGGTCAAGCCACTTGGCTGCCAGAATGCCCTGCTTCAGCACAGACCAGAAAGGCATTGTGATAAGCGTATCCCCGGTATAGTCAGGGGTTAATGGGAGTCGTCCCCGTCCCCCCAGTATACGGCCAGAACCATGGACCCGGTACTTGTGGTTCGGACTGTCTCCAACCAGCCATAATGTTGTGAGAGTGAAATTATGTCTAAGTCCAGCTTTGGTACATTAGAAGCAACTCTGAAACTTAACCTAAGCGTTTTTCGAAGCTACTTTTTGGCTAACTTCTTATAGGAAGGTCTAGGAGCTCTGAAAATGAACGTGCGCGTCTTTCACTCTTCCCGAGGGACTTAGAAGAATTTTGTGATATTTTTTATTAAAATGGTGTATAAGGGTATATATATAAATATATTTTATGCACTGTATATGAGCTGGCGATTTCTAAGTCTGTGGTTCCGAGAGGGGGTAACCAGGCTCACTAATAAAGGTCAAGCCACTTGGCTGCCAGAATGCCCTGCTTCAGCACAGACCAGAAAGGCATTGTGATAAGCGTATCCCCGGTATAGTCAGGGGTTAATGGGAGTCGTCCCCGTCCCCCCAGTATACGGCCAGAACCATGGACCCGGTATTTGTGGTTCGGACTCTCTCCAACCAGCCATAATGTTGTGAGAGTGAAATTATGTCTAAGTCCAGCTTTGGTACATTAGAAGCAACTCTGAAACTTAACATAAGCGTTTTTCGAAGCTACTTTTTGGCTAACTTCTTATAGGAAGGTCAAGGAGCTCTGAAAATGAACGTGCGCGTCTGTCACTCTTCCCGAGGGACTTGGAAGAATTTTGTGATATTTTTTATTAAATGGTGTATAAGGGTATATATATAAATATATTTTATGCACTGTATATGAGCTGGCGATTTCTAAGTCTGTGGTTCCGAGAGGGGGTAACCAGGCTCACTAATAAAGGTCAAGCCACTTGGCTGCCAGAATGCCCTGCTTCAGCACAGACCAGAAAGGCATTGTGATAAGCGTATCCCCGGTATAGTCAGGGGTTAATGGGAGTCGTCCCCGTCCCCCCAGTATACGGCCAGAACCATGGACCCGGTACTTGTGGTTCGGACTGTCTCCAACCAGCCATAATGTTGTGAGAGTGAAATTATGTCTAAGTCCAGCTTTGGTACATTAGAAGCAACTCTGAAACTTAACCTAAGCGTTTTTCGAAGCTACTTTTTGGCTAACTTCTTATAGGAAGGTCTAGGAGCTCTGAAAATGAACGTGCGCGTCTTTCACTCTTCCCGAGGGACTTAGAAGAATTTTGTGATATTTTTTATTAAATGGTGTATAAGGGTATATATATAAATATATTTTATGCACTGTATATGAGCTGGCGATTTCTAAGTCTGTGGTTCCGAGAGGGGGTAACCAGGCTCACTAATAAAGGTCAAGCCACTTGGCTGCCAGAATGCCGTGCTTCAGCACAGACCAGAAAGGCATTGTGATAAGCGTATCCCCGGTATAGTCAGGGGTTAATGGGAGTCGTCCCCGCCCCCCCAGTATACGGCCAGAACCATGGACCCGGTACTTGTGGTTCGGACTGTCTCCAACCAGCCATAATGTTGTGAGAGTGAAATTATGTCTAAGTCCAGCTTTGGTACATTAGAAGCAACTCTGAAACTTAACCTAAGCGTTTTTCGAAGCTACTTTTTGGCTAACTTCTTATAGGAAGGTCTAGGAGCTCTGAAAATGAACGTGCGCGTCTTTCACTCTTCCCGAGGGACTTAGAAGAATTTTGTGATATTTTTTATTAAAATGGTGTATAAGGGTATATATATAAATATATTTTATGCACTGTATATGAGCTGGCGATTTCTAAGTCTGTGGTTCCGAGAGGGGGTAACCAGGCTCACTAATAAAGGTCAAGCCACTTGGCTGCCAGAATGCCCTGCTTCAGCACAGACCAGAAAGGCATTGTGATAAGCGTATCCCCGGTATAGTCAGGGGTTAATGGGAGTCGTCCCCGTCCCCCCAGTATACGGCCAGAACCATGGACCCGGTATTTGTGGTTCGGACTCTCTCCAACCAGCCATAATGTTGTGAGAGTGAAATTATGTCTAAGTCCAGCTTTGGTACATTAGAAGCAACTCTGAAACTTAACATAAGCGTTTTTCGAAGCTACTTTTTGGCTAACTTCTTATAGGAAGGTCAAGGAGCTCTGAAAATGAACGTGCGCGTCTGTCACTCTTCCCGAGGGACTTGGAAGAATTTTGTGATATTTTTTATTAAATGGTGTATAAGGGTATATATATAAATATATTTTATGCACTGTATATGAGCTGGCGATTTCTAAGTCTGTGGTTCCGAGAGGGGGTAACCAGGCTCACTAATAAAGGTCAAGCCACTTGGCTGCCAGAATGCCCTGCTTCAGCACAGACCAGAAAGGCATTGTGATAAGCGTATCCCCGGTATAGTCAGGGGTTAATGGGAGTCGTCCCCGTCCCCCCAGTATACGGCCAGAACCATGGACCCGGTACTTGTGGTTCGGACTGTCTCCAACCAGCCATAATGTTGTGAGAGTGAAATTATGTCTAAGTCCAGCTTTGGTACATTAGAAGCAACTCTGAAACTTAACCTAAGCGTTTTTCGAAGCTACTTTTTGGCTAACTTCTTATAGGAAGGTCTAGGAGCTCTGAAAATGAACGTGCGCGTCTTTCACTCTTCCCGAGGGACTTAGAAGAATTTTGTGATATTTTTTATTAAAATGGTGTATAAGGGTATATATATAAATATATTTTATGCACTGTATATGAGCTGGCGATTTCTAAGTCTGTGGTTCCGAGAGGGGGTAACCAGGCTCACTAATAAAGGTCAAGCCACTTGGCTGCCAGAATGCCCTGCTTCAGCACAGACCAGAAAGGCATTGTGATAAGCGTATCCCCGGTATAGTCAGGGGTTAATGGGAGTCGTCCCCGTCCCCCCAGTATACGGCCAGAACCATGGACCCGGTACTTGTGGTTCGGACTGTCTCCAACCAGCCATAATGTTGTGAGAGTGAAATTATGTCTAAGTCCAGCTTTGGTACATTAGAAGCAACTCTGAAACTTAACCTAAGCGTTTTTCGAAGCTACTTTTTGGCTAACTTCTTATAGGAAGGTCTAGGAGCTCTGAAAATGAACGTGCGCGTCTTTCACTCTTCCCGAGGGACTTAGAAGAATTTTGTGATATTTTTTATTAAAATGGTGTATAAGGGTATATATATAAATATATTTTATGCACTGTATATGAGCTGGCGATTTCTAAGTCTGTGGTTCCGAGAGGGGGTAACCAGGCTCACTAATAAAGGTCAAGCCACTTGGCTGCCAGAATGCCCTGCTTCAGCACAGACCAGAAAGGCATTGTGATAAGCGTATCCCCGGTATAGTCAGGGGTTAATGGGAGTCGTCCCCGTCCCCCCAGTATACGGCCAGAACCATGGACCCGGTATTTGTGGTTCGGACTCTCTCCAACCAGCCATAATGTTGTGAGAGTGAAATTATGTCTAAGTCCAGCTTTGGTACATTAGAAGCAACTCTGAAACTTAACATAAGCGTTTTTCGAAGCTACTTTTTGGCTAACTTCTTATAGGAAGGTCAAGGAGCTCTGAAAATGAACGTGCGCGTCTGTCACTCTTCCCGAGGGACTTAGAAGAATTTTGTGATATTTTTTATTAAATGGTGTATAAGGGTATATATATAAATATATTTTATGCACTGTATATGAGCTGGCGATTTCTAAGTCTGTGGTTCCGAGAGGGGGTAACCAGGCTCACTAATAAAGGTCAAGCCACTTGGCTGCCAGAATGCCCTGCTTCAGCACAGACCAGAAAGGCATTGTGATAAGCGTATCCCCGGTATAGTCAGGGATTAATGGGAGTCGTCCCCGTCCCCCCAGTATACGGCCAGAACCATGGACCCGGTACTTGTGGTTCGGACTCTCTCCAACCAGCCATAATGTTGTGAGAGTGAAATTATGTCTAAGTCCAGCTTTGGTACATTAGAAGCAACTCTGAAACTTAACCTAAGCGTTTTTCGAAGCTACTTTTTGGCTAACTTCTTATAGGAAGGTCTAGGAGCTCTGAAAATGAACGTGCGCGTCTTTCACTCTTCCCGAGGGACTTAGAAGAATTTTGTGATATTTTTTTATTAAAATGGTGTATAAGGGTATATATATAAATATATTTTATGCACTGTATATGAGCTGGCGATTTCTAAGTCTGTGGTTCCGAGAGGGGGTAACCAGGCTCACTAATAAAGGTCAAGCCACTTGGCTGCCAGAATGCCCTGCTTCAGCACAGACCAGAAAGGCATTGTGATAAGCGTATCCCCGGTATAGTCAGGGGTTAATGGGAGTCGTCCCCGTCCCCCCAGTATACGGCCAGAACCATGGACCCGGTACTTGTGGTTCGGACTCTCTCCAACCAGCCATAATGTTGTGAGAGTGAAATTATGTCTAAGTCCAGCTTTGGTACATTAGAAGCAACTCTGAAACTTAACCTAAGCGTTTTTCGAAGCTACTTTTTGGCTAACTTCTTATAGGAAGGTCTAGGAGCTCTGAAAATGAACGTGCGCGTCTTTCACTCTTCCCGAGGGACTTAGAAGAATTTTGTGATATTTTTTTATTAAAATGGTGTATAAGGGTATATATATAAATATATTTTATGCACTGTATATGAGCTGGCGATTTCTAAGTCTGTGGTTCCGAGAGGGGGTAACCAGGCTCACTAATAAAGGTCAAGCCACTTGGCTGCCAGAATGCCCTGCTTCAGCACAGACCAGAAAGGCATTGTGATAAGCGTATCCCCGGTATAGTCAGGGGTTAATGGGAGTCGTCCCCGTCCCCCCAGTATACGACCAGAACCATGGACCCGGTACTTGTGGTTCGGACTCTCTCCAACCAGCCATAATGTTGTGAGAGTGAAATTATGTCTAAGTCCAGCTTTGGTACATTAGAAGCAACTCTGAAACTTAACCTAAGCGTTTTTCGAAGCTACTTTTTGGCTAACTTCTTATAGGAAGGTCTAGGAGCTCTGAAAATGAACGTGCGCGTCTTTCACTCTTCCCGAGGGACTTAGAAGAATTTTGTGATATTTTTTATTAAATGGTGTATAAGGGTATATATATAAATATATTTTATGCACTGTATATGAGCTGGCGATTTCTAAGTCTGTGGTTCCGAGAGGGGGTAACCAGGCTCACTAATAAAGGTCAAGCCACTTGGCTGCCAGAATGCCGTGCTTCAGCACAGACCAGAAAGGCATTGTGATAAGCGTATCCCCGGTATAGTCAGGGGTTAATGGGAGTCGTCCCCGCCCCCCCAGTATACGGCCAGAACCATGGACCCGGTACTTGTGGTTCGGACTGTCTCCAACCAGCCATAATGTTGTGAGAGTGAAATTATGTCTAAGTCCAGCTTTGGTACATTAGAAGCAACTCTGAAACTTAACCTAAGCGTTTTTCGAAGCTACTTTTTGGCTAACTTCTTATAGGAAGGTCTAGGAGCTCTGAAAATGAACGTGCGCGTCTTTCACTCTTCCCGAGGGACTTAGAAGAATTTTGTGATATTTTTTATTAAATGGTGTATAAGGGTATATATATAAATATATTTTATGCACTGTATATGAGCTGGCGATTTCTAAGTCTGTGGTTCCGAGAGGGGGTAACCAGGCTCACTAATAAAGGTCAAGCCACTTGGCTGCCAGAATGCCGTGCTTCAGCACAGACCAGAAAGGCATTGTGATAAGCGTATCCCCGGTATAGTCAGGGGTTAATGGGAGTCGTCCCCGCCCCCCCAGTATACGGCCAGAACCATGGACCCGGTACTTGTGGTTCGGACTGTCTCCAACCAGCCATAATGTTGTGAGAGTGAAATTATGTCTAAGTCCAGCTTTGGTACATTAGAAGCAACTCTGAAACTTAACCTAAGCGTTTTTCGAAGCTACTTTTTGGCTAACTTCTTATAGGAAGGTCTAGGAGCTCTGAAAATGAACGTGCGCGTCTTTCACTCTTCCCGAGGGACTTAGAAGAATTTTGTGATATTTTTTTATTAAAATGGTGTATAAGGGTATATATATAAATATATTTTATGCACTGTATATGAGCTGGCGATTTCTAAGTCTGTGGTTCCGAGAGGGGGTAACCAGGCTCACTAATAAAGGTCAAGCCACTTGGCTGCCAGAATGCCCTGCTTCAGCACAGACCAGAAAGGCATTGTGATAAGCGTATCCCCGGTATAGTCAGGGGTTAATGGGAGTCGTCCCCGTCCCCCCAGTATACGGCCAGAACCATGGACCCGGTACTTGTGGTTCGGACTCTCTCCAACCAGCCATAATGTTGTGAGAGTGAAATTATGTCTAAGTCCAGCTTTGGTACATTAGAAGCAACTCTGAAACTTAACCTAAGCGTTTTTCGAAGCTACTTTTTGGCTAACTTCTTATAGGAAGGTCTAGGAGCTCTGAAAATGAACGTGCGCGTCTTTCACTCTTCCCGAGGGACTTAGAAGAATTTTGTGATATTTTTTTATTAAAATGGTGTATAAGGGTATATATATAAATATATTTTATGCACTGTATATGAGCTGGCGATTTCTAAGTCTGTGGTTCCGAGAGGGGGTAACCAGGCTCACTAATAAAGGTCAAGCCACTTGGCTGCCAGAATGCCCTGCTTCAGCACAGACCAGAAAGGCATTGTGATAAGCGTATCCCCGGTATAGTCAGGGGTTAATGGGAGTCGTCCCCGTCCCCCCAGTATACGGCCAGAACCATGGACCCGGTACTTGTGGTTCGGACTCTCTCCAACCAGCCATAATGTTGTGAGAGTGAAATTATGTCTAAGTCCAGCTTTGGTACATTAGAAGCAACTCTGAAACTTAACCTAAGCGTTTTTCGAAGCTACTTTTTGGCTAACTTCTTATAGGAAGGTCTAGGAGCTCTGAAAATGAACGTGCGCGTCTTTCACTCTTCCCGAGGGACTTAGAAGAATTTTGTGATATTTTTTATTAAATGGTGTATAAGGGTATATATATAAATATATTTTATGCACTGTATATGAGCTGGCGATTTCTAAGTCTGTGGTTCCGAGAGGGGGTAACCAGGCTCACTAATAAAGGTCAAGCCACTTGGCTGCCAGAATGCCGTGCTTCAGCACAGACCAGAAAGGCATTGTGATAAGCGTATCCCCGGTATAGTCAGGGGTTAATGGGAGTCGTCCCCGCCCCCCCAGTATACGGCCAGAACCATGGACCCGGTACTTGTGGTTCGGACTGTCTCCAACCAGCCATAATGTTGTGAGAGTGAAATTATGTCTAAGTCCAGCTTTGGTACATTAGAAGCAACTCTGAAACTTAACCTAAGCGTTTTTCGAAGCTACTTTTTGGCTAACTTCTTATAGGAAGGTCTAGGAGCTCTGAAAATGAACGTGCGCGTCTTTCACTCTTCCCGAGGGACTTAGAAGAATTTTGTGATATTTTTTATTAAATGGTGTATAAGGGTATATATATAAATATATTTTATGCACTGTATATGAGCTGGCGATTTCTAAGTCTGTGGTTCCGAGAGGGGGTAACCAGGCTCACTAATAAAGGTCACGCCACTTGGCTGCCAGAATGCCGTGCTTCAGCACAGACCAGAAAGGCATTGTGATAAGCGTATCCCCGGTATAGTCAGGGGTTAATGGGAGTCGTCCCCGCCCCCCCAGTATACGGCCAGAACCATGGACCCGGTACTTGTGGTTCGGACTGTCTCCAACCAGCCATAATGTTGTGAGAGTGAAATTATGTCTAAGTCCAGCTTTGGTACATTAGAAGCAACTTTGAAACTTAACCTAAGCGTTTTTCGAAGCTACTTTTTGGCTAACTTCTTATAGGAAGGTCTAGGAGCTCTGAAAATGAACGTGCGCGTCTTTCACTCTTCCCGAGGGACTTAGAAGAATTTTGTGATATTTTTTTATTAAAATGGTGTATAAGGGTATATATATAAATATATTTTATGCACTGTATATGAGCTGGCGATTTCTAAGTCTGTGGTTCCGAGAGGGGGTAACCAGGCTCACTAATAAAGGTCAAGCCACTTGGCTGCCAGAATGCCCTGCTTCAGCACAGACCAGAAAGGCATTGTGATAAGCGTATCCCCGGTATAGTCAGGGGTTAATGGGAGTCGTCCCCGTCCCCCCAGTATACGGCCAGAACCATGGACCCGGTACTTGTGGTTCGGACTCTCTCCAACCAGCCATAATGTTGTGAGAGTGAAATTATGTCTAAGTCCAGCTTTGGTACATTAGAAGCAACTCTGAAACTTAACCTAAGCGTTTTTCGAAGCTACTTTTTGGCTAACTTCTTATAGGAAGGTCTAGGAGCTCTGAAAATGAACGTGCGCGTCTTTCACTCTTCCCGAGGGACTTAGAAGAATTTTGTGATAATTTTTTATTAAAATGGTGTATAAGGGTATATATATAAATATATTTTATGCACTGTATATGAGCTGGCGATTTCTAAGTCTGTGGTTCCGAGAGGGGGTAACCAGGCTCACTAATAAAGGTCAAGCCACTTGGCTGCCAGAATGCCCTGCTTCAGCACAGACCAGAAAGGCATTGTGATAAGCGTATCCCCGGTATAGTCAGGGGTTAATGGGAGTCGTCCCCGTCCCCCCAGTATACGGCCAGAACCATGGACCCGGTACTTGTGGTTCGGACTCTCTCCAACCAGCCATAATGTTGTGAGAGTGAAATTATGTCTAAGTCCAGCTTTGGTACATTAGAAGCAACTCTGAAACTTAACCTAAGCGTTTTTCGAAGCTACTTTTTGGCTAACTTCTTATAGGAAGGTCTAGGAGCTCTGAAAATGAACGTGCGCGTCTTTCACTCTTCCCGAGGGACTTAGAAGAATTTTGTGATATTTTTTTATTAAAATGGTGTATAAGGGTATATATATAAATATATTTTATGCACTGTATATGAGCTGGCGATTTCTAAGTCTGTGGTTCCGAGAGGGGGTAACCAGGCTCACTAATAAAGGTCAAGCCACTTGGCTGCCAGAATGCCCTGCTTCAGCACAGACCAGAAAGGCATTGTGATAAGCGTATCCCCGGTATAGTCAGGGGTTAATGGGAGTCGTCCCCGTCCCCCCAGTATACGGCCAGAACCATGGACCCGGTACTTGTGGTTCGGACTCTCTCCAACCAGCCATAATGTTGTGAGAGTGAAATTATGTCTAAGTCCAGCTTTGGTACATTAGAAGCAACTCTGAAACTTAACCTAAGCGTTTTTCGAAGCTACTTTTTGGCTAACTTCTTATAGGAAGGTCTAGGAGCTCTGAAAATGAACGTGCGCGTCTTTCACTCTTCCCGAGGGACTTAGAAGAATTTTGTGATATTTTTTATTAAATGGTGTATAAGGGTATATATATAAATATATTTTATGCACTGTATATGAGCTGGCGATTTCTAAGTCTGTGGTTCCGAGAGGGGGTAACCAGGCTCACTAATAAAGGTCAAGCCACTTGGCTGCCAGAATGCCCTGCTTCAGCACAGACCAGAAAGGCATTGTGATAAGCGTATCCCCGGTATAGTCAGGGGTTAATGGGAGTCGTCCCCGCCCCCCCAGTATACGGCCAGAACCATGGACCCGGTACTTGTGGTTCGGACTCTCTCCAACCAGCCATAATGTTGTGAGAGTGAAATTATGTCTAAGTCCAGCTTTGGTACATTAGAAGCAACTCTGAAACTTAACCTAAGCGTTTTTCGAAGCTACTTTTTGGCTAACTTCTTATAGGAAGGTCTAGGAGCTCTGAAAATGAACGTGCGCGTCTTTCACTCTTCCCGAGGGACTTAGAAGAATTTTGTGATATTTTTTTATTAAAATGGTGTATAAGGGTATATATATAAATATATTTTATGCACTGTATATGAGCTGGCGATTTCTAAGTCTGTGGTTCCGAGAGGGGGTAACCAGGCTCACTAATAAAGGTCAAGCCACTTGGCTGCCAGAATGCCGTGCTTCAGCACAGACCAGAAAGGCATTGTGATAAGCGTATCCCCGGTATAGTCAGGGGTTAATGGGAGTCGTCCCCGTCCCCCCAGTATACGGCCAGAACCATGGACCCGGTACTTGTGGTTCGGACTCTCTCCAACCAGCCATAATGTTGTGAGAGTGAAATTATGTCTAAGTCCAGCTTTGGTACATTAGAAGCAACTCTGAAACTTAACCTAAGCGTTTTTCGAAGCTACTTTTTGGCTAACTTCTTATAGGAAGGTCTAGGAGCTCTGAAAATGAACGTGCGCGTCTTTCACTCTTCCCTAGGGACTTAGAAGAATTTTGTGATATTTTTTATTAAATGGTGTATAAGGGTATATATATAAATATATTTTATGCACTGTATATGAGCTGGCGATTTCTAAGTCTGTGGTTCCGAGAGGGGGTAACCAGGCTCACTAATAAAGGTCAAGCCACTTGGCTGCCAGAATGCCGTGCTTCAGCACAGACCAGAAAGGCATTGTGATAAGCGTATCCCCGGTATAGTCAGGGGTTAATGGGAGTCGTCCCCGCCCCCCCAGTATACGGCCAGAACCATGGACCCGGTACTTGTGGTTCGGACTGTCTCCAACCAGCTATAATGTTGTGAGAGTGAAATTATGTCTAAGTTCAGCTTTGGTACATTAGAAGCAACTCTGAAACTTAACCTAAGCGTTTTTCGAAGCTACTTTTTGGCTAACTTCTTATAGGAAGGTCTAGGAGCTCTGAAAATGAACGTGCGCGTCTTTCACTCTTCCCGAGGGACTTAGAAGAATTTTGTGATATTTTTTATTAAATGGTGTATAAGGGTATATATATAAATATATTTTATGCACTGTATATGAGCTGGCGATTTCTAAGTCTGTGGTTCCGAGAGGGGGTAACCAGGCTCACTAATAAAGGTCAAGCCACTTGGCTGCCAGAATGCCGTGCTTCAGCACAGACCAGAAAGGCATTGTGATAAGCGTATCCCCGGTATAGTCAGGGGTTAATGGGAGTCGTCCCCGCCCCCCCAGTATACGGCCAGAACCATGGACCCGGTACTTGTGGTTCGGACTGTCTCCAACCAGCCATAATGTTGTGAGAGTGAAATTATGTCTAAGTCCAGCTTTGGTACATTAGAAGCAACTCTGAAACTTAACCTAAGCGTTTTTCGAAGCTACTTTTTGGCTAACTTCTTATAGGAAGGTCTAGGAGCTCTGAAAATGAACGTGCGCGTCTTTCACTCTTCCCGAGGGACTTAGAAGAATTTTGTGATATTTTTTTATTAAAATGGTGTATAAGGGTATATATATAAATATATTTTATGCACTGTATATGAGCTGGCGATTTCTAAGTCTGTGGTTCCGAGAGGGGGTAACCAGGCTCACTAATAAAGGTCAAGCCACTTGGCTGCCAGAATGCCCTGCTTCAGCACAGACCAGAAAGGCATTGTGATAAGCGTATCCCCGGTATAGTCAGGGGTTAATGGGAGTCGTCCCCGTCCCCCCAGTATACGGCCAGAACCATGGACCCGGTACTTGTGGTTCGGACTCTCTCCAACCAGCCATAATGTTGTGAGAGTGAAATTATGTCTAAGTCCAGCTTTGGTACATTAGAAGCAACTCTGAAACTTAACCTAAGCGTTTTTCGAAGCTACTTTTTGGCTAACTTCTTATAGGAAGGTCTAGGAGCTCTGAAAATGAACGTGCGCGTCTTTCACTCTTCTCGAGGTACTTAGAAAAGAATTTTGTGATATTTTTTATTAAATGGTGTATAAGGGTATATATATAAATATATTTTATGCACTGTATATGAGCTGGCGATTTCTAAGTCTGTGGTTCCGAGAGGGGGTAACCAGGCTCACTAATAAAGGTCAAGCCACTTGGCTGCCAGAATGCCCTGCTTCAGCACAGACCAGAAAGGCATTGTGATAAGCGTATCCCCGGTATAGTCAGGGGTTAATGGGAGTCGTCCCCGTCCCCCCAGTATACGGCCAGAACCATGGACCCTGTACTTGTGGTTCGGACTCTCTCCAACCAGCCATAATGTTGTGAGAGTGAAATTATGTCTAAGTCCAGCTTTGGTACATTAGAAGCAACTCTGAAACTTAACCTAAGCGTTTTTCGAAGCTACTTTTTGGCTAACTTCTTATAGGAAGGTCTAGGAGCTCTGAAAATGAACGTGCGCGTCTTTCACTCTTCCCGAGGGACTTAGAAGAATTTTGTGATATTTTTTATTAAAATGGTGTATAAGGGTATATATATAAATATATTTTATGCACTGTATATGAGCTGGCGATTTCTAAGTCTGTGGTTCCGAGAGGGGGTAACCAGGCTCACTAATAAAGGTCAAGCCACTTGGCTGCCAGAATGCCCTGCTTCAGCACAGACCAGAAAGGCATTGTGATAAGCGTATCCCCTGTATAGTCAGGGGTTAATGGGAGTCGTCCCCGTCCCCCCAGTATACGGCCAGAACCATGGACCCGGTACTTGTGGTTCGGACTCTCTCCAACCAGCCATAATGTTGTGAGAGTGAAATTATGTCTAAGTCCAGCTTTGGTACATTAGAAGCAACTCTGAAACTTAACCTAAGCGTTTTTCGAAGCTACTTTTTGGCTAACTTCTTATAGGAAGGTCTAGGAGCTCTGAAAATGAACGTGCGCGTCTTTCACTCTTCCCGAGGGACTTAGAAGAATTTTGTGATATTTTTTATTAAATGGTGTATAAGGGTATATATATAAATATATTTTATGCACTGTATATGAGCTGGCGATTTCTAAGTCTGTGGTTCCGAGAGGGGGTAACCAGGCTCACTAATAAAGGTCAAGCCACTTGGCTGCCAGAATGCCGTGCTTCAGCACAGACCAGAAAGGCATTGTGATAAGCGTATCCCCGGTATAGTCAGGGGTTAATGGGAGTCGTCCCCGCCCCCCCAGTATACGGCCAGAACCATGGACCCGGTACTTGTGGTTCGGACTGTCTCCAACCAGCTATAATGTTGTGAGAGTGAAATTATGTCTAAGTTCAGCTTTGGTACATTAGAAGCAACTCTGAAACTTAACCTAAGCGTTTTTCGAAGCTACTTTTTGGCTAACTTCTTATAGGAAGGTCTAGGAGCTCTGAAAATGAACGTGCGCGTCTTTCACTCTTCCCGAGGGACTTAGAAGAATTTTGTGATATTTTTTATTAAATGGTGTATAAGGGTATATATATAAATATATTTTATGCACTGTATATGAGCTGGCGATTTCTAAGTCTGTGGTTCCGAGAGGGGGTAACCAGGCTCACTAATAAAGGTCAAGCCACTTGGCTGCCAGAATGCCGTGCTTCAGCACAGACCAGAAAGGCATTGTGATAAGCGTATCCCCGGTATAGTCAGGGGTTAATGGGAGTCGTCCCCGCCCCCCCAGTATACGGCCAGAACCATGGACCCGGTACTTGTGGTTCGGACTGTCTCCAACCAGCCATAATGTTGTGAGAGTGAAATTATGTCTAAGTCCAGCTTTGGTACATTAGAAGCAACTCTGAAACTTAACCTAAGCGTTTTTCGAAGCTACTTTTTGGCTAACTTCTTATAGGAAGGTCTAGGAGCTCTGAAAATGAACGTGCGCGTCTTTCACTCTTCCCGAGGGACTTAGAAGAATTTTGTGATATTTTTTTATTAAAATGGTGTATAAGGGTATATATATAAATATATTTTATGCACTGTATATGAGCTGGCGATTTCTAAGTCTGTGGTTCCGAGAGGGGGTAACCAGGCTCACTAATAAAGGTCAAGCCACTTGGCTGCCAGAATGCCCTGCTTCAGCACAGACCAGAAAGGCATTGTGATAAGCGTATCCCCGGTATAGTCAGGGGTTAATGGGAGTCGTCCCCGTCCCCCCAGTATACGGCCAGAACCATGGACCCGGTACTTGTGGTTCGGACTCTCTCCAACCAGCCATAATGTTGTGAGAGTGAAATTATGTCTAAGTCCAGCTTTGGTACATTAGAAGCAACTCTGAAACTTAACCTAAGCGTTTTTCGAAGCTACTTTTTGGCTAACTTCTTATAGGAAGGTCTAGGAGCTCTGAAAATGAACGTGCGCGTCTTTCACTCTTCCCGAGGGACTTAGAAGAATTTTGTGATATTTTTTTATTAAAATGGTGTATAAGGGTATATATATAAATATATTTTATGCACTGTATATGAGCTGGCGATTTCTAAGTCTGTGGTTCCGAGAGGGGGTAACCAGGCTCACTAATAAAGGTCAAGCCACTTGGCTGCCAGAATGCCCTGCTTCAGCACAGACCAGAAAGGCATTGTGATAAGCGTATCCCCGGTATAGTCAGGGGTTAATGGGAGTCGTCCCCGTCCCCCCAGTATACGGCCAGAACCATGGACCCGGTACTTGTGGTTCGGACTGTCTCCAACAAGCCATAATGTTGTGAGAGTGAAATTATGTCTAAGTCCAGCTTTGGTACATTAGAAGCAACTCTGAAACTTAACCTAAGCGTTTTTCGAAGCTACTTTTTGGCTAACTTCTTATAGGAAGGTCTAGGAGCTCTGAAAATGAACGTGCGCGTTTTTCACTCTTCCCGAGGGACTTAGAAGAATTTTGTGATATTTTTTATTAAATGGTGTATAAGGGTATATATATAAATATATTTTATGCACTGTATATGAGCTGGCGATTTCTAAGTCTGTGGTTCCGAGAGGGGGTAACCAGGCTCACTAATAAAGGTCAAGCCACTTGGCTGCCAGAATGCCCTGCTTCAGCACAGACCAGAAAGGCATTGTGATAAGCGTATCCCCGGTATAGTCAGGGGTTAATGGGAGTCGTCCCCGTCCCCCCAGTATACGGCCAGAACCATGGACCCGGTATTTGTGGTTCGGACTCTCTCCAACCAGCCATAATGTTGTGAGAGTGAAATTATGTCTAAGTCCAGCTTTGGTACATTAGAAGCAACTCTGAAACTTAACATAAGCGTTTTTCGAAGCTACTTTTTGGCTAACTTCTTATAGCAAGGTCTAGGAGCTCTGAAAATGAACGTGCGCGTCTTTCACTCTTCCCGAGGGACTTAGAAGAATTTTGTGATATTTTTTATTAAATGGTGTATAAGGGTATATATATAAATATATTTTATGCACTGTATATGAGCTGGCGATTTCTAAGTCTGTGGTTCCGAGAGGGGGTAACCAGGCTCACTAATAAAGGTCAAGCCACTTGGCTGCCAGAATGCCCTGCTTCAGCACAGACCAGAAAGGCATTGTGATAAGCGTATCCCCGGTATAGTCAGGGGTTAATGGGAGTCGTCCCCGTCCCCCCAGTATACGGCCAGAACCATGGACCCGGTACTTGTGGTTCGGACTCTCTCCAACCAGCCATAATGTTGTGAGAGTGAAATTATGTCTAAGTCCAGCTTTGGTACATTAGAAGCAACTCTGAAACTTAACCTAAGCGTTTTTCGAAACTACTTTTTGGCTAACTTCTTATAGGAAGGTCTAGGAGCTCTGAAAATGAACGTGCGCGTCTTTCACTCTTCCCGAGGGACTTAGAAGAATTTTGTGATATTTTTTATTAAAATGGTGTATAAGGGTATATATATAAATATATTTTTGCACTGTATATGAGCTGGCGATTTCTAAGTCTGTGGTTCCGAGAGGGGGTAACCAGGCTCACTAATAAAGGTCAAGCCACTTGGCTGCCAGAATGCCCTGCTTCAGCACAGACCAGAAAGGCATTGTGATAAGCGTATCCCCGGTATAGTCAGGGGTTAATGGGAGTCGTCCCCGTCCCCCCAGTATACGGCCAGAACCATGGACCCGGTATTTGTGGTTCGGACTCTCTCCAACCAGCCATAATGTTGTGAGAGTGAAATTATGTCTAAGTCCAGCTTTGGTACATTAGAAGCAACTCTGAAACTTAACCTAAGCGTTTTTCGAAGCTACTTTTTGGCTAACTTCTTATAGGAAGGTCTAGGAGCTCTGAAAATGAACGTGCGCGTTTTTCACTCTTCCCGAGGGACTTAGAAGAATTTTGTGATATTTTTTATTAAATGGTGTATAAGGGTATATATATAAATATATTTTATGCACTGTATATGAGCTGGCGATTTCTAAGTCTGTGGTTCCGAGAGGGGGTAACCAGGCTCACTAATAAAGGTCAAGCCACTTGGCTGCCAGAATGCCCTGCTTCAGCACAGACCAGAAAGGCATTGTGATAAGCGTATCCCCGGTATAGTCAGGGGTTAATGGGAGTCGTCCCCGTCCCCCCAGTATACGGCCAGAACCATGGACCCGGTATTTGTGGTTCGGACTCTCTCCAACCAGCCATAATGTTGTGAGAGTGAAATTATGTCTAAGTCCAGCTTTGGTACATTAGAAGCAACTCTGAAACTTAACATAAGCGTTTTTCGAAGCTACTTTTTGGCTAACTTCTTATAGCAAGGTCTAGGAGCTCTGAAAATGAACGTGCGCGTCTTTCACTCTTCCCGAGGGACTTAGAAGAATTTTGTGATATTTTTTATTAAATGGTGTATAAGGGTATATATATAAATATATTTTATGCACTGTATATGAGCTGGCGATTTCTAAGTCTGTGGTTCCGAGAGGGGGTAACCAGGCTCACTAATAAAGGTCAAGCCACTTGGCTGCCAGAATGCCCTGCTTCAGCACAGACCAGAAAGGCATTGTGATAAGCGTATCCCCGGTATAGTCAGGGGTTAATGGGAGTCGTCCCCGTCCCCCCAGTATACGGCCAGAACCATGGACCCGGTATTTGTGGTTCGGACTCTCTCCAACCAGCCATAATGTTGTGAGAGTGAAATTATGTCTAAGTCCAGCTTTGGTACATTAGAAGCAACTCTGAAACTTAACATAAGCGTTTTTCGAAGCTACTTTTTGGCTAACTTCTTATAGCAAGGTCTAGGAGCTCTGAAAATGAACGTGCGCGTCTTTCACTCTTCCCGAGGGACTTAGAAGAATTTTGTGATATTTTTTATTAAATGGTGTATAAGGGTATATATATAAATATATTTTATGCACTGTATATGAGCTGGCGATTTCTAAGTCTGTGGTTCCGAGAGGGGGTAACCAGGCTCACTAATAAAGGTCAAGCCACTTGGCTGCCAGAATGCCCTGCTTCAGCACAGACCAGAAAGGCATTGTGATAAGCGTATCCCCGGTATAGTCAGGGGTTAATGGGAGTCGTCCCCGTCCCCCCAGTATACGGCCAGAACCATGGACCCGGTACTTGTGGTTCGGACTCTCTCCAACCAGCCATAATGTTGTGAGAGTGAAATTATGTCTAAGTCCAGCTTTGGTACATTAGAAGCAACTCTGAAACTTAACCTAAGCGTTTTTCGAAGCTACTTTTTGGCTAACTTCTTATAGGAAGGTCTAGGAGCTCTGAAAATGAACGTGCGCGTTTTTCACTCTTCCCGAGGGACTTAGAAGAATTTTGTGATATTTTTTATTAAATGGTGTATAAGGGTATATATATAAATATATTTTATGCACTGTATATGAGCTGGCGATTTCTAAGTCTGTGGTTCCGAGAGGGGGTAACCAGGCTCACTATTAAAGGTCAAGCCACTTGGCTGCCAGAATGCCCTGCTTCAGCACAGACCAGAAAGGCATTGTGATAAGCGTATCCCCGGTATAGTCAGGGGTTAATGGGAGTCGTCCCCGTCCCCCCAGTATACGGCCAGAACCATGGACCCGGTACTTGTGGTTCGGACTCTCTCCAACCAGCCATAATGTTGTGAGAGTGAAATTATGTCTAAGTCCAGCTTTGGTACATTAGAAGCAACTCTGAAACTTAACCTAAGCGTTTTTCGAAACTACTTTTTGGCTAACTTCTTATAGGAAGGTCTAGGAGCTCTGAAAATGAACGTGCGCGTCTTTCACTCTTCCCGAGGGACTTAGAAGAATTTTGTGATATTTTTTATTAAATGGTGTATAAGGGTATATATATAAATATATTTTATGCACTGTATATGAGCTGGCGATTTCTAAGTCTGTGGTTCCGAGAGGGGGTAACCAGGCTCACTAATAAAGGTCAAGCCACTTGGCTGCCAGAATGCCGTGCTTCAGCACAGACCAGAAAGGCATTGTGATAAGCGTATCCCCGGTATAGTCAGGGGTTAATGGGAGTCGTCCCCGTCCCCCCAGTATACGGCCAGAACCATGGACCCGGTACTTGTGGTTCGGACTGTCTCCAACAAGCCATAATGTTGTGAGAGTGAAATTATGTCTAAGTCCAGCTTTGGTACATTAGAAGCAACTCTGAAACTTAACCTAAGCGTTTTTCGATGCTACTTTTTGGCTAACTTCTTATAGGAAGGTCTAGGAGCTCTGAAAATGAACGTGCGCGTTTTTCACTCTTCCCGAGGGACTTAGAAGAATTTTGTGATATTTTTTATTAAATGGTGTATAAGGGTATATATATAAATATATTTTATGCACTGTATATGAGCTGGCGATTTCTAAGTCTGTGGTTCCGAGAGGGGGTAACCAGGCTCACTAATAAAGGTCAAGCCACTTGGCTGCCAGAATGCCCTGCTTCAGCACAGACCAGAAAGGCATTGTGATAAGCGTATCCCCGGTATAGTCAGGGGTTAATGGGAGTCGTCCCCGTCCCCCCAGTATACGGCCAGAACCATGGACCCGGTACTTGTGGTTCGGACTGTCTCCAACAAGCCATAATGTTGTGAGAGTGAAATTATGTCTAAGTCCAGCTTTGGTACATTAGAAGCAACTCTGAAACTTAACCTAAGCGTTTTTCGAAGCTACTTTTTGGCTAACTTCTTATAGGAAGGTCTAGGAGCTCTGAAAATGAACGTGCGCGTTTTTCACTCTTCCCGAGGGACTTAGAAGAATTTTGTGATATTTTTTATTAAATGGTGTATAAGGGTATATATATAAATATATTTTATGCACTGTATATGAGCTGGCGATTTCTAAGTCTGTGGTTCCGAGAGGGGGTAACCAGGCTCACTAATAAAGGTCAAGCCACTTGGCTGCCAGAATGCCCTGCTTCAGCACAGACCAGAAAGGCATTGTGATAAGCGTATCCCCGGTATAGTCAGGGGTTAATGGGAGTCGTCCCCGTCCCCCCAGTATACGGCCAGAACCATGGACCCGGTATTTGTGGTTCGGACTCTCTCCAACCAGCCATAATGTTGTGAGAGTGAAATTATGTCTAAGTCCAGCTTTGGTACATTAGAAGCAACTCTGAAACTTAACATAAGCGTTTTTCGAAGCTACTTTTTGGCTAACTTCTTATAGCAAGGTCTAGGAGCTCTGAAAATGAACGTGCGCGTCTTTCACTCTTCCCGAGGGACTTAGAAGAATTTTGTGATATTTTTTATTAAATGGTGTATAAGGGTATATATATAAATATATTTTATGCACTGTATATGAGCTGGCGATTTCTAAGTCTGTGGTTCCGAGAGGGGGTAACCAGGCTCACTAATAAAGGTCAAGCCACTTGGCTGCCAGAATGCCCTGCTTCAGCACAGACCAGAAAGGCATTGTGATGAGCGTATCCCCGGTATAGTCAGGGGTTAATGGGAGTCGTCCCCGTCCCCCCAGTATACGGCCAGAACCATGGACCCGGTACTTGTGGTTCGGACTCTCTCCAACCAGCCATAATGTTGTGAGAGTGAAATTATGTCTAAGTCCAGCTTTGGTACATTAGAAGCAACTCTGAAACTTAACCTAAGCGTTTTTCGAAGCTACTTTTTGGCTAACTTCTTATAGGAAGGTCTAGGAGCTCTGAAAATGAACGTGCGCGTCTTTCACTCTTCCCGAGGGACTTAGAAGAATTTTGTGATATTTTTTATTAAATGGTGTATAAGGGTATATATATAAATATATTTTATGCACTGTATATGAGCTGGCGATTTCTAAGTCTGTGGTTCCGAGAGGGGGTAACCAGGCTCACTAATAAAGGTCAAGCCACTTGGCTGCCAGAATGCCCTGCTTCAGCACAGACCAGAAAGGCATTGTGATAAGCGTATCCCCGGTATAGTCAGGGGTTAATGGGAGTCGTCCCCGTCCCCCCAGTATACGGCCAGAACCATGGACCCGGTACTTGTGGTTCGGACTGTCTCCAACAAGCCATAATGTTGTGAGAGTGAAATTATGTCTAAGTCCAGCTTTGGTACATTAGAAGCAACTCTGAAACTTAACCTAAGCGTTTTTCGAAGCTACTTTTTGGCTAACTTCTTATAGGAAGGTCTAGGAGCTCTGAAAATGAACGTGCGCGTTTTTCACTCTTCCCGAGGGACTTAGAAGAATTTTGTGATATTTTTTATTAAATGGTGTATAAGGGTATATATATAAATATATTTTATGCACTGTATATGAGCTGGCGATTTCTAAGTCTGTGGTTCCGAGAGGGGGTAACCAGGCTCACTAATAAAGGTCAAGCCACTTGGCTGCCAGAATGCCCTGCTTCAGCACAGACCAGAAAGGCATTGTGATAAGCGTATCCCCGGTATAGTCAGGGGTTAATGGGAGTCGTCCCCGTCCCCCCAGTATACGGCCAGAACCATGGACCCGGTATTTGTGGTTCGGACTCTCTCCAACCAGCCATAATGTTGTGAGA
This sequence comes from Ascaphus truei, assembly GCF_040206685.1. NCBI lineage: Eukaryota > Metazoa > Chordata > Amphibia > Anura > Ascaphidae > Ascaphus > Ascaphus truei. Next base: position 164,923 of record NW_027455869.1, read on the forward strand.
GTGAAATTATGTCTAAGTCCAGCTTTGGTACATTAGGCTAAGGCCCCGCTCCCAGAGTCAGCGCACCTGCGCTGCTGACAGGCGGTGCGCTGAGATACACAGACCGCGATCTGCGGTCTGTAGGGAGCGGGAGCCGGAGCTGGAGGTGGGCGGGAGGTGGGAGGTTTGATCGGGAGGTGGGCGGGAGGTGGGAGGTTTGACAGGGAGGGGGGCGTGGCTTGAGCGGAGGGACCCGCTACTCTCCCCCCCCCCTCCCTCCACGGACTCGGGCTGGAGCTGGAAGGTAAGTTTAAACACACACACGCAGGCACTCATTCATACACGCGCACACGCGCACACACACACACAGGCAGGCACTCACGCACTCATACACACACACACGCGCGCACACACAGGCAGGCACTCACGCACTCATACACACACACACACACACACAGACAGAGGCAGGCACTCGGGCACACACACACACAGACAGGCACTCACGCACTCAGACACATACACACACAGACAGGCACGCACTCAGACACACACACAGAGAAAGGCACTCACCTGCTTTCACTCCACACTCCTCCCCGCTCCCCGAAGCCTCTCCTCCTCCCGCAGCCTCCCCTCCCCATTGGCTCACAGCCACACACGTCACGCGTCAAAGCTAGGAAACACCATTCTCTGGTGTCTCCAGCGGCTGACGCGCTACAGCGTGTAGTGCTCTGTGCAGCCAGTGGGGACCGGGACCGGCTCGCGAGGATTCCCCTGCTGGTGGGGAACTCGCGACCCGCCGCCCGCGCCAACGAGCGCAGCGGGACCGAGGCCTTAGAAGCAACTCTGAAACTTAACATAAGCGTTTTTCGAAGCTACTTTTTGGCTAACTTCTTATAGCAAGGTCTAGGAGCTCTGAAAATGAACGTGCGCGTCTTTCACTCTTCCCGAGGGACTTAGAAGAATTTTGTGATATTTTTTATTAAATGGTGTATAAGGGTATATATATAAATATATTTTATGCACTGTATATGAGCTGGCGATTTCTAAGTCTGTGGTTCCGAGAGGGGGTAACCAGGCTCACTAATAAAGGTCAAGCCACTTGGCTGCCAGAATGCCCTGCTTCAGCACAGACCAGAAAGGCATTGTGATGAGCGTATCCCCGGTATAGTCAGGGGTTAATGGGAGTCGTCCCCGTCCCCCCAGTATACGGCCAGAACCATGGACCCGGTACTTGTGGTTCGGACTCTCTCCAACCAGCCATAATGTTGTGAGAGTGAAATTATGTCTAAGTCCAGCTTTGGTACATTAGAAGCAACTCTGAAACTTAACCTAAGCGTTTTTCGAAGCTACTTTTTGGCTAACTTCTTATAGGAAGGTCTAGGAGCTCTGAAAATGAACGTGCGCGTCTTTCACTCTTCCCGAGGGACTTAGAAGAATTTTGTGATATTTTTTATTAAATGGTGTATAAGGGTATATATATAAATATATTTTATGCACTGTATATGAGCTGGCGATTTCTAAGTCTGTGGTTCCGAGAGGGGGTAACCAGGCTCACTAATAAAGGTCAAGCCACTTGGCTGCCAGAATGCCCTGCTTCAGCACAGACCAGAAAGGCATTGTGATAAGCGTATCCCCGGTATAGTCAGGGGTTAATGGGAGTCGTCCCCGTCCCCCCAGTATACGGCCAGAACCATGGACCCGGTATTTGTGGTTCGGACTCTCTCCAACCAGCCATAATGTTGTGAGAGTGAAATTATGTCTAAGTCCAGCTTTGGTACATTAGAAGCAACTCTGAAACTTAACATAAGCGTTTTTCGAAGCTACTTTTTGGCTAACTTCTTATAGCAAGGTCTAGGAGCTCTGAAAATGAACGTGCGCGTCTTTCACTCTTCCCGAGGGACTTAGAAGAATTTTGTGATATTTTTTATTAAATGGTGTATAAGGGTATATATATAAATATATTTTATGCACTGTATATGAGCTGGCGATTTCTAAGTCTGTGGTTCCGAGAGGGGGTAACCAGGCTCACTAATAAAGGTCAAGCCACTTGGCTGCCAGAATGCCCTGCTTCAGCACAGACCAGAAAGGCATTGTGATGAGCGTATCCCCGGTATAGTCAGGGGTTAATGGGAGTCGTCCCCGTCCCCCCAGTATACGGCCAGAACCATGGACCCGGTACTTGTGGTTCGGACTCTCTCCAACCAGCCATAATGTTGTGAGAGTGAAATTATGTCTAAGTCCAGCTTTGGTACATTAGAAGCAACTCTGAAACTTAACCTAAGCGTTTTTCGAAGCTACTTTTTGGCTAACTTCTTATAGGAAGGTCTAGGAGCTCTGAAAATGAACGTGCGCGTCTTTCACTCTTCCCGAGGGACTTAGAAGAATTTTGTGATATTTTTTTATTAAAATGGTGTATAAGGGTATATATATAAATATATTTTATGCACTGTATATGAGCTGGCGATTTCTAAGTCTGTGGTTCCGAGAGGGGGTAACCAGGCTCACTAATAAAGGTCAAGCCACTTGGCTGCCAGAATGCCCTGCTTCAGCACAGACCAGAAAGGCATTGTGATAAGCGTATCCCCGGTATAGTCAGGGGTTAATGGGAGTCGTCCCCGTCCCCCCAGTATACGGCCAGAACCATGGACCCGGTACTTGTGGTTCGGACTCTCTCCAACCAGCCATAATGTTGTGAGAGTGAAATTATGTCTAAGTCCAGCTTTGGTACATTAGAAGCAACTCTGAAACATAACCTAAGCGTTTTTCGAAACTACTTTTTGGCTAACTTCTTATAGGAAGGTCTAGGAGCTCTGAAAATGAACGTGCGCGTCTTTCACTCTTCCCGAGGGACTTAGAAGAATTTTGTGATATTTTTTATTAAAATGGTGTATAAGGGTATATATATAAATATATTTTTGCACTGTATATGAGCTGGCGATTTCTAAGTCTGTGGTTCCGAGAGGGGGTAACCAGGCTCACTAATAAAGGTCAAGCCACTTGGCTGCCAGAATGCCCTGCTTCAGCACAGACCAGAAAGGCATTGTGATAAGCGTATCCCCGGTATAGTCAGGGGTTAATGGGAGTCGTCCCCGTCCCCCCAGTATACGGCCAGAACCATGGACCCGGTATTTGTGGTTCGGACTCTCTCCAACCAGCCATAATGTTGTGAGAGTGAAATTATGTCTAAGTCCAGCTTTGGTACATTAGAAGCAACTCTGAAACTTAACCTAAGCGTTTTTCGAAGCTACTTTTTGGCTAACTTCTTATAGGAAGGTCTAGGAGCTCTGAAAATGAACGTGCGCGTTTTTCACTCTTCCCGAGGGACTTAGAAGAATTTTGTGATATTTTTTATTAAATGGTGTATAAGGGTATATATATAAATATATTTTATGCACTGTATATGAGCTGGCGATTTCTAAGTCTGTGGTTCCGAGAGGGGGTAACCAGGCTCACTAATAAAGGTCAAGCCACTTGGCTGCCAGAATGCCCTGCTTCAGCACAGACCAGAAAGGCATTGTGATAAGCGTATCCCCGGTATAGTCAGGGGTTAATGGGAGTCGTCCCCGTCCCCCCAGTATACGGCCAGAACCATGGACCCGGTATTTGTGGTTCGGACTCTCTCCAACCAGCCATAATGTTGTGAGAGTGAAATTATGTCTAAGTCCAGCTTTGGTACATTAGAAGCAACTCTGAAACTTAACATAAGCGTTTTTCGAAGCTACTTTTTGGCTAACTTCTTATAGCAAGGTCTAGGAGCTCTGAAAATGAACGTGCGCGTCTTTCACTCTTCCCGAGGGACTTAGAAGAATTTTGTGATATTTTTTATTAAATGGTGTATAAGGGTATATATATAAATATATTTTATGCACTGTATATGAGCTGGCGATTTCTAAGTCTGTGGTTCCGAGAGGGGGTAACCAGGCTCACTAATAAAGGTCAAGCCACTTGGCTGCCAGAATGCCCTGCTTCAGCACAGACCAGAAAGGCATTGTGATAAGCGTATCCCCGGTATAGTCAGGGGTTAATGGGAGTCGTCCCCGTCCCCCCAGTATACGGCCAGAACCATGGACCCGGTATTTGTGGTTCGGACTCTCTCCAACCAGCCATAATGTTGTGAGAGTGAAATTATGTCTAAGTCCAGCTTTGGTACATTAGAAGCAACTCTGAAACTTAACATAAGCGTTTTTCGAAGCTACTTTTTGGCTAACTTCTTATAGCAAGGTCTAGGAGCTCTGAAAATGAACGTGCGCGTCTTTCACTCTTCCCGAGGGACTTAGAAGAATTTTGTGATATTTTTTATTAAATGGTGTATAAGGGTATATATATAAATATATTTTATGCACTGTATATGAGCTGGCGATTTCTAAGTCTGTGGTTCCGAGAGGGGGTAACCAGGCTCACTAATAAAGGTCAAGCCACTTGGCTGCCAGAATGCCCTGCTTCAGCACAGACCAGAAAGGCATTGTGATAAGCGTATCCCCGGTATAGTCAGGGGTTAATGGGAGTCGTCCCCGTCCCCCCAGTATACGGCCAGAACCATGGACCCGGTACTTGTGGTTCGGACTCTCTCCAACCAGCCATAATGTTGTGAGAGTGAAATTATGTCTAAGTCCAGCTTTGGTACATTAGAAGCAACTCTGAAACTTAACCTAAGCGTTTTTCGAAGCTACTTTTTGGCTAACTTCTTATAGGAAGGTCTAGGAGCTCTGAAAATGAACGTGCGCGTTTTTCACTCTTCCCGAGGGACTTAGAAGAATTTTGTGATATTTTTTATTAAATGGTGTATAAGGGTATATATATAAATATATTTTATGCACTGTATATGAGCTGGCGATTTCTAAGTCTGTGGTTCCGAGAGGGGGTAACCAGGCTCACTATTAAAGGTCAAGCCACTTGGCTGCCAGAATGCCCTGCTTCAGCACAGACCAGAAAGGCATTGTGATAAGCGTATCCCCGGTATAGTCAGGGGTTAATGGGAGTCGTCCCCGTCCCCCCAGTATACGGCCAGAACCATGGACCCGGTACTTGTGGTTCGGACTCTCTCCAACCAGCCATAATGTTGTGAGAGTGAAATTATGTCTAAGTCCAGCTTTGGTACATTAGAAGCAACTCTGAAACTTAACCTAAGCGTTTTTCGAAACTACTTTTTGGCTAACTTCTTATAGGAAGGTCTAGGAGCTCTGAAAATGAACGTGCGCGTCTTTCACTCTTCCCGAGGGACTTAGAAGAATTTTGTGATATTTTTTATTAAATGGTGTATAAGGGTATATATATAAATATATTTTATGCACTGTATATGAGCTGGCGATTTCTAAGTCTGTGGTTCCGAGAGGGGGTAACCAGGCTCACTAATAAAGGTCAAGCCACTTGGCTGCCAGAATGCCGTGCTTCAGCACAGACCAGAAAGGCATTGTGATAAGCGTATCCCCGGTATAGTCAGGGGTTAATGGGAGTCGTCCCCGTCCCCCCAGTATACGGCCAGAACCATGGACCCGGTACTTGTGGTTCGGACTCTCTCCAACCAGCCATAATGTTGTGAGAGTGAAATTATGTCTAAGTCCAGCTTTGGTACATTAGAAGCAACTCTGAAACTTAACCTAAGCGTTTTTCGAAACTACTTTTTGGCTAACTTCTTATAGGAAGGTCTAGGAGCTCTGAAAATGAACGTGCGCGTCTTTCACTCTTCCCGAGGGACTTAGAAGAATTTTGTGATATTTTTTATTAAATGGTGTATAAGGGTATATATATAAATATATTTTATGCACTGTATATGAGCTGGCGATTTCTAAGTCTGTGGTTCCGAGAGGGGGTAACCAGGCTCACTAATAAAGGTCAAGCCACTTGGCTGCCAGAATGCCGTGCTTCAGCACAGACCAGAAAGGCATTGTGATAAGCGTATCCCCGGTATAGTCAGGGGTTAATGGGAGTCGTCCCCGTCCCCCCAGTATACGGCCAGAACCATGGACCCGGTACTTGTGGTTCGGACTGTCTCCAACAAGCCATAATGTTGTGAGAGTGAAATTATGTCTAAGTCCAGCTTTGGTACATTAGAAGCAACTCTGAAACTTAACCTAAGCGTTTTTCGATGCTACTTTTTGGCTAACTTCTTATAGGAAGGTCTAGGAGCTCTGAAAATGAACGTGCGCGTTTTTCACTCTTCCCGAGGGACTTAGAAGAATTTTGTGATATTTTTTATTAAATGGTGTATAAGGGTATATATATAAATATATTTTATGCACTGTATATGAGCTGGCGATTTCTAAGTCTGTGGTTCCGAGAGGGGGTAACCAGGCTCACTAATAAAGGTCAAGCCACTTGGCTGCCAGAATGCCCTGCTTCAGCACAGACCAGAAAGGCATTGTGATAAGCGTATCCCCGGTATAGTCAGGGGTTAATGGGAGTCGTCCCCGTCCCCCCAGTATACGGCCAGAACCATGGACCCGGTACTTGTGGTTCGGACTGTCTCCAACAAGCCATAATGTTGTGAGAGTGAAATTATGTCTAAGTCCAGCTTTGGTACATTAGAAGCAACTCTGAAACTTAACCTAAGCGTTTTTCGAAGCTACTTTTTGGCTAACTTCTTATAGGAAGGTCTAGGAGCTCTGAAAATGAACGTGCGCGTTTTTCACTCTTCCCGAGGGACTTAGAAGAATTTTGTGATATTTTTTATTAAATGGTGTATAAGGGTATATATATAAATATATTTTATGCACTGTATATGAGCTGGCGATTTCTAAGTCTGTGGTTCCGAGAGGGGGTAACCAGGCTCACTAATAAAGGTCAAGCCACTTGGCTGCCAGAATGCCCTGCTTCAGCACAGACCAGAAAGGCATTGTGATAAGCGTATCCCCGGTATAGTCAGGGGTTAATGGGAGTCGTCCCCGTCCCCCCAGTATACGGCCAGAACCATGGACCCGGTATTTGTGGTTCGGACTCTCTCCAACCAGCCATAATGTTGTGAGAGTGAAATTATGTCTAAGTCCAGCTTTGGTACATTAGAAGCAACTCTGAAACTTAACATAAGCGTTTTTCGAAGCTACTTTTTGGCTAACTTCTTATAGCAAGGTCTAGGAGCTCTGAAAATGAACGTGCGCGTCTTTCACTCTTCCCGAGGGACTTAGAAGAATTTTGTGATATTTTTTATTAAATGGTGTATAAGGGTATATATATAAATATATTTTATGCACTGTATATGAGCTGGCGATTTCTAAGTCTGTGGTTCCGAGAGGGGGTAACCAGGCTCACTAATAAAGGTCAAGCCACTTGGCTGCCAGAATGCCCTGCTTCAGCACAGACCAGAAAGGCATTGTGATGAGCGTATCCCCGGTATAGTCAGGGGTTAATGGGAGTCGTCCCCGTCCCCCCAGTATACGGCCAGAACCATGGACCCGGTACTTGTGGTTCGGACTCTCTCCAACCAGCCATAATGTTGTGAGAGTGAAATTATGTCTAAGTCCAGCTTTGGTACATTAGAAGCAACTCTGAAACTTAACCTAAGCGTTTTTCGAAGCTACTTTTTGGCTAACTTCTTATAGGAAGGTCTAGGAGCTCTGAAAATGAACGTGCGCGTCTTTCACTCTTCCCGAGGGACTTAGAAGAATTTTGTGATATTTTTTTATTAAAATGGTGTATAAGGGTATATATATAAATATATTTTATGCACTGTATATGAGCTGGCGATTTCTAAGTCTGTGGTTCCGAGAGGGGGTAACCAGGCTCACTAATAAAGGTCAAGCCACTTGGCTGCCAGAATGCCCTGCTTCAGCACAGACCAGAAAGGCATTGTGATAAGCGTATCCCCGGTATAGTCAGGGGTTAATGGGAGTCGTCCCCGTCCCCCCAGTATACGGCCAGAACCATGGACCCGGTACTTGTGGTTCGGACTCTCTCCAACCAGCCATAATGTTGTGAGAGTGAAATTATGTCTAAGTCCAGCTTTGGTACATTAGAAGCAACTCTGAAACTTAACCTAAGCGTTTTTCGAAACTACTTTTTGGCTAACTTCTTATAGGAAGGTCTAGGAGCTCTGAAAATGAACGTGCGCGTCTTTCACTCTTCCCGAGGGACTTAGAAGAATTTTGTGATATTTTTTATTAAAATGGTGTATAAGGGTATATATATAAATATATTTTTGCACTGTATATGAGCTGGCGATTTCTAAGTCTGTGGTTCCGAGAGGGGGTAACCAGGCTCACTAATAAAGGTCAAGCCACTTGGCTGCCAGAATGCCCTGCTTCAGCACAGACCAGAAAGGCATTGTGATAAGCGTATCCCCGGTATAGTCAGGGGTTAATGGGAGTCGTCCCCGTCCCCCCAGTATACGGCCAGAACCATGGACCCGGTATTTGTGGTTCGGACTCTCTCCAACCAGCCATAATGTTGTGAGAGTGAAATTATGTCTAAGTCCAGCTTTGGTACATTAGAAGCAACTCTGAAACTTAACCTAAGCGTTTTTCGAAGCTACTTTTTGGCTAACTTCTTATAGGAAGGTCTAGGAGCTCTGAAAATGAACGTGCGCGTTTTTCACTCTTCCCGAGGGACTTAGAAGAATTTTGTGATATTTTTTATTAAATGGTGTATAAGGGTATATATATAAATATATTTTATGCACTGTATATGAGCTGGCGATTTCTAAGTCTGTGGTTCCGAGAGGGGGTAACCAGGCTCACTAATAAAGGTCAAGCCACTTGGCTGCCAGAATGCCCTGCTTCAGCACAGACCAGAAAGGCATTGTGATAAGCGTATCCCCGGTATAGTCAGGGGTTAATGGGAGTCGTCCCCGTCCCCCCAGTATACGGCCAGAACCATGGACCCGGTATTTGTGGTTCGGACTCTCTCCAACCAGCCATAATGTTGTGAGAGTGAAATTATGTCTAAGTCCAGCTTTGGTACATTAGAAGCAACTCTGAAACTTAACATAAGCGTTTTTCGAAGCTACTTTTTGGCTAACTTCTTATAGCAAGGTCTAGGAGCTCTGAAAATGAACGTGCGCGTCTTTCACTCTTCCCGAGGGACTTAGAAGAATGTTGTGATATTTTTTATTAAATGGTGTATAAGGGTATATATATAAATATATTTTATGCACTGTATATGAGCTGGCGATTTCTAAGTCTGTGGTTCCGAGAGGGGGTAACCAGGCTCACTAATAAAGGTCAAGCCACTTGGCTGCCAGAATGCCCTGCTTCAGCACAGACCAGAAAGGCATTGTGATAAGCGTATCCCCGGTATAGTCAGGGGTTAATGGGAGTCGTCCCCGTCCCCCCAGTATACGGCCAGAACCATGGACCCGGTATTTGTGGTTCGGACTCTCTCCAACCAGCCATAATGTTGTGAGAGTGAAATTATGTCTAAGTCCAGCTTTGGTACATTAGAAGCAACTCTGAAACTTAACATAAGCGTTTTTCGAAGCTACTTTTTGGCTAACTTCTTATAGCAAGGTCTAGGAGCTCTGAAAATGAACGTGCGCGTCTTTCACTCTTCCCGAGGGACTTAGAAGAATTTTGTGATATTTTTTATTAAATGGTGTATAAGGGTATATATATAAATATATTTTATGCACTGTATATGAGCTGGCGATTTCTAAGTCTGTGGTTCCGAGAGGGGGTAACCAGGCTCACTATTAAAGGTCAAGCCACTTGGCTGCCAGAATGCCCTGCTTCAGCACAGACCAGAAAGGCATTGTGATAAGCGTATCCCCGGTATAGTCAGGGGTTAATGGGAGTCGTCCCCGTCCCCCCAGTATACGGCCAGAACCATGGACCCGGTACTTGTGGTTCGGACTCTCTCCAACCAGCCATAATGTTGTGAGAGTGAAATTATGTCTAAGTCCAGCTTTGGTACATTAGAAGCAACTCTGAAACTTAACCTAAGCGTTTTTCGAAGCTACTTTTTGGCTAACTTCTTATAGGAAGGTCTAGGAGCTCTGAAAATGAACGTGCGCGTCTTTCACTCTTCCCGAGGGACTTAGAAGAATTTTGTGATATTTTTTATTAAATGGTGTATAAGGGTATATATATAAATATATTTTATGCACTGTATATGAGCTGGCGATTTCTAAGTCTGTGGTTCCGAGAGGGGGTAACCAGGCTCACTAATAAAGGTCAAGCCACTTGGCTGCCAGAATGCCGTGCTTCAGCACAGACCAGAAAGGCATTGTGATGAGCGTATCCCCGGTATAGTCAGGGGTTAATGGGAGTCGTCCCCGTCCCCCCAGTATACGGCCAGAACCATGGACCCGGTACTTGTGGTTCGGACTGTCTCCAACCAGCCATAATGTTGTGAGAGTGAAATTATGTCTAAGTCCAGCTTTGGTACATTAGAAGCAACTCTGAAACTTAACCTAAGCGTTTTTCGAAGCTACTTTTTGGCTAACTTCTTATAGGAAGGTCTAGGAGCTCTGAAAATGAACGTGCGCGTCTTTCACTCTTCCCGAGGGACTTAGAAGAATTTTGTGATATTTTTTATTAAATGGTGTATAAGGGTATATATATAAATATATTTTATGCACTGTATATGAGCTGGCGATTTCTAAGTCTGTGGTTCCGAGAGGGGGTAACCAGGCTCACTAATAAAGGTCAAGCCACTTGGCTGCCAGAATGCCGTGCTTCAGCACAGACCAGAAAGGCATTGTGATAAGCGTATCCCCGGTATAGTCAGGGGTTAATGGGAGTCGTCCCCGTCCCCCCAGTATACGGCCAGAACCATGGACCCGGTACTTGTGGTTCGGACTGTCTCCAACCAGCCATAATGTTGTGAGAGTGAAATTATGTCTAAGTCCAGCTTTGGTACATTAGAAGCAACTCTGAAACTTAACCTAAGCGTTTTTCGAAGCTACTTTTTGGCTAACTTCTTATAGGAAGGTCTAGGAGCTCTGAAAATGAACGTGCGCGTCTTTCACTCTTCCCGAGGGACTTAGAAGAATTTTGTGATATTTTTTATTAAAATGGTGTATAAGGGTATATATATAAATATATTTTATGCACTGTATATGAGCTGGCGATTTCTAAGTCTGTGGTTCCGAGAGGGGGTAACCAGGCTCACTAATAAAGGTCAAGCCACTTGGCTGCCAGAATGCCCTACTTCAGCACAGACCAGAAAGGCATTGTGATAAGCGTATCCCCGGTATAGTCAGGGGTTAATGGGAGTCGTCCCCGTCCCCCCAGTATACGGCCAGAACCATGGAACCGGTATTTGTGGTTCGGACTCTCTCCAACCAGCCATAATGTTGTGAGAGTGAAATTATGTCTAAGTCCAGCTTTGGTACATTAGAAGCAACTCTGAAACTTAACCTAAGCGTTTTTCGAAGCTACTTTTTGGCTAACTTCTTATAGGAAGGTCTAGGAGCTCTGAAAATGAACGTGCGCGTCTTTCACTCTTCCCGAGGGACTTAGAAGAATTTTGTGATATTTTTTATTAAATGGTGTATAAGGGTATATATATAAATATATTTTATGCACTGTATATGAGCTGGCGATTTCTAAGTCTGTGGTTTCGAGAGGGGGTAACCAGGCTCACTAATAAAGGTCAAGCCACTTGGCTGCCAGAATGCCCTGCTTCAGCACAGACCAGAAAGGCATTGTGATAAGCGTATCCCCGGTATAGTCAGGGGTTAATGGGAGTCGTCCCCGTCCCCCCAGTATACGGCCAGAACCATGGACCCGGTACTTGTGGTTCGGACTCTCTCCAACCAGCCATAATGTTGTGAGAGTGAAATTATGTCTAAGTCCAGCTTTGGTACATTAGAAGCAACTCTGAAACTTAACCTAAGCGTTTTTCGAAGCTACTTTTTGGCTAACTTCTTATAGGAAGGTCTAGGAGCTCTGAAAATGAACGTGCGCGTCTTTCACTCTTCCCGAGGGACTTAGAAGAATTTTGTGATATTTTTTATTAAATGGTGTATAAGGGTATATATATAAATATATTTTATGCACTGTATATGAGCTGGCGATTTCTAAGTCTGTGGTTCCGAGAGGGGGTAACCAGGCTCACTAATAAAGGTCAAGCCACTTGGCTGCCAGAATGCCCTGCTTCAGCACAGACCAGAAAGGCATTGTGATAAGCGTATCCCCGGTATAGTCAGGGGTTAATGGGAGTCGTCCCCGTCCCCCCAGTATACGGCCAGAACCATGGACCCGGTACTTGTGGTTCGGACTCTCTCCAACCAGCCATAATGTTGTGAGAGTGAAATTATGTCTAAGTCCAGCTTTGGTACATTAGAAGCAACTCTGAAACTTAACCTAAGCGTTTTTCGAAGCTACTTTTTGGCTAACTTCTTATAGGAAGGTCTAGGAGCTCTGAAAATGAACGTGCGCGTCTTTCACTCTTCCCGAGGGACTTAGAAGAATTTTGTGATATTTTTTATTAAAATGGTGTATAAGGGTATATATATAAATATATTTTATGCACTGTATATGAGCTGGCGATTTCTAAGTCTGTGGTTCCGAGAGGGGGTAACCAGGCTCACTAATAAAGGTCAAGCCACTTGGCTGCCAGAATGCCCTGCTTCAGCACAGACCAGAAAGGCATTGTGATAAGCGTATCCCCGGTATAGTCAGGGGTTAATGGGAGTCGTCCCCGTCCCCCCAGTATACGGCCAGAACCATGGACCCGGTACTTGTGGTTCGGACTCTCTCCAACCAGCCATAATGTTGTGAGAGTGAAATTATGTCTAAGTCCAGCTTTGGTACATTAGAAGCAACTCTGAAACTTAACCTAAGCGTTTTTCGAAGCTACTTTTTGGCTAACTTCTTATAGGAAGGTCTAGGAGCTCTGAAAATGAACGTGCGCGTCTTTCACTCTTCCCGAGGGACTTAGAAGAATTTTGTGATATTTTTTATTAAATGGTGTATAAGGGTATATATATAAATATATTTTATGCACTGTATATGAGCTGGCGATTTCTAAGTCTGTGGTTCCGAGAGGGGGTAACCAGGCTCACTAATAAAGGTCAAGCCACTTGGCTGCCAGAATGCCCTGCTTCAGCACAGACCAGAAAGGCATTGTGATAAGCGTATCCCCGGTATAGTCAGGGGTTAATGGGAGTCGTCCCCGTCCCCCCAGTATACGGCCAGAACCATGGACCCGGTACTTGTGGTTCGGACTCTCTCCAACCAGCCATAATGTTGTGAGAGTGAAATTATGTCTAAGTCCAGCTTTGGTACATTAGAAGCAACTCTGAAACTTAACCTAAGCGTTTTTCGAAGCTACTTTTTGGCTAACTTCTTATAGCAAGGTCTAGGAGCTCTGAAAATGAACGTGCGCGTCTTTCACTCTTCCCGAGGGACTTAGAAGAATTTTGTGATATTTTTTATTAAATGGTGTATAAGGGTATATATATAAATATATTTTATGCACTGTATATGAGCTGGCGATTTCTAAGTCTGTGGTTCCGAGAGGGGGTAACCAGGCTCACTAATAAAGGTCAAGCCACTTGGCTGCCAGAATGCCCTGCTTCAGCACAGACCAGAAAGGCATTGTGATAAGCGTATCCCCGGTATAGTCAGGGGTTAATGGGAGTCGTCCCCGTCCCCCCAGTATACGGCCAGAACCATGGACCCGGTATTTGTGGTTCGGACTCTCTCCAACCAGCCATAATGTTGTGAGAGTGAAATTATGTCTAAGTCCAGCTTTGGTACATTAGAAGCAACTCTGAAACTTAACCTAAGCGTTTTTCGAAGCTACTTTTTGGCTAACTTCTTATAGCAAGGTCTAGGAGCTCTGAAAATGAACGTGCGCGTCTTTCACTCTTCCCGAGGGACTTAGAAGAATTTTGTGATATTTTTTATTAAATGGTGTATAAGGGTATATATATAAATATATTTTATGCACTGTATATGAGCTGGCGATTTCTAAGTCTGTGGTTCCGAGAGGGGGTAACCAGGCTCACTAATAAAGGTCAAGCCACTTGGCTGCCAGAATGCCGTGCTTCAGCACAGACCAGAAAGGCATTGTGATAAGCGTATCCCCGGTATAGTCAGGGGTTAATGGGAGTCGTCCCCGCCCCCCCAGTATACGGCCAGAACCATGGACCCGGTACTTGTGGTTCGGACTGTCTTCAACCAGCCATAATGTTGTGAGAGTGAAATTATGTCTAAGTCCAGCTTTGGTACATTAGAAGCAACTCTGAAACTTAACCTAAGCGTTTTTCGAAGCTACTTTTTGGCTAACTTCTTATAGGAAGGTCTAGGAGCTCTGAAAATGAACGTGCGCGTCTTTCACTCTTCCCGAGGGACTTAGAAGAATTTTGTGATATTTTTTATTAAAATGGTGTATAAGGGTATATATATAAATATATTTTATGCACTGTATATGAGCTGGCGATTTCTAAGTCTGTGGTTCCGAGAGGGGGTAACCAGGCTCACTAATAAAGGTCAAGCCACTTGGCTGCCAGAATGCCCTGCTTCAGCACAGACCAGAAAGGCATTGTGATAAGCGTATCCCCGGTATAGTCAGGGGTTAATGGGAGTCGTCCCCGTCCCCCCAGTATACGGCCAGAACCATGGACCCGGTACTTGTGGTTCGGACTCTCTCCAACCAGCCATAATGTTGTGAGAGTGAAATTATGTCTAAGTCCAGCTTTGGTACATTAGAAGCAACTCTGAAACTTAACCTAAGCGTTTTTCGAAGCTACTTTTTGGCTAACTTCTTATAGGAAGGTCTAGGAGCTCTGAAAATGAACGTTCGCGTCTTTCACTCTTCCCGAGGGACTTAGAAGAATTTTGTGATATTTTTTATTAAAATGGTGTATAAGGGTATATATATAAATATATTTTATGCACTGTATATGAGCTGGCGATTTCTAAGTCTGTGGTTCCGAGAGGGGGTAACCAGGCTCACTAATAAAGGTCAAGCCACTTGGCTGCCAGAATGCCCTGCTTCAGCACAGACCAGAAAGGCATTGTGATAAGCGTATCCCCGGTATAGTCAGGGGTTAATGGGAGTCGTCCCCGTCCCCCCAGTATACGGCCAGAACCATGGACCCGGTATTTGTGGTTCGGACTCTCTCCAACCAGCCATAATGTTGTGAGAGTGAAATTATGTCTAAGTCCAGCTTTGGTACATTAGAAGCAACTCTGAAACTTAACCTAAGCGTTTTTCGAAGCTACTTTTTGGCTAACTTCTTATAGCAAGGTCTAGGAGCTCTGAAAATGAACGTGCGCGTCTTTCACTCTTCCCGAGGGACTTAGAAGAATTTTGTGATATTTTTTATTAAATGGTGTATAAGGGTATATATATAAATATATTTTATGCACTGTATATGAGCTGGCGATTTCTAAGTCTGTGGTTCCGAGAGGGGGTAACCAGGCTCACTAATAAAGGTCAAGCCACTTGGCTGCCAGAATGCCCTGCTTCAGCACAGACCAGAAAGGCATTGTGATAAGCGTATCCCCGGTATAGTCAGGGGTTAATGGGAGTCGTCCCCGTCCCCCCAGTATACGGCCAGAACCATGGACCCGGTATTTGTGGTTCGGACTCTCTCCAACCAGCCATAATGTTGTGAGAGTGAAATTATGTCTAAGTCCAGCTTTGGTACATTAGAAGCAACTCTGAAACTTAACCTAAGCGTTTTTCGAAGCTACTTTTTGGCTAACTTCTTATAGCAAGGTCTAGGAGCTCTGAAAATGAACGTGCGCGTCTTTCACTCTTCCCGAGGGACTTAGAAGAATTTTGTGATATTTTTTATTAAATGGTGTATAAGGGTATATATATATAAATATATTTTATACTCTGTATATGAGCTGGCGATTTCTAAGTCTGTGGTTCCGAGAGGGGGTAACCAGGCTCACTAATAAAGGTCAAGCCACTTGGCTGCCAGAATGCCCTGCTTCAGCACAGACCAGAAAGGCATTGTGATAAGCGTATCCCCGGTATAGTCAGGGGTTAATGGGAGTCGTCCCCGTCCCCCCAGTATACGCCCAGAACCATGGACCCGGTACTTGTGGTTCGGACTGTCTCCAACCAGCCATAATGTTGTGAGAGTGAAATTATGTCTAAGTCCAGCTTTGGTACATTAGAAGCAACTCTGAAACTTAACCTAAGCGTTTTTCGAAGCTACTTTTTGGCTAACTTCTTATAGGAAGGTCTAGGAGCTCTGAAAATGAACGTTCGCGTCTTTCACTCTTCCCGAGGGACTTACTGTAGAAGAATTTTGTGATATTTTTTATTAAAATGGTGTATAAGGGTATATATATAAATATATTTTATGCACTGTATATGAGCTGGCGATTTCTAAGTCTGTGGTTCCGAGAGGGGGTAACCAGGCTCACTAATAAAGGTCAAGCCACTTGGCTGCCAGAATGCCCTGCTTCAGCACAGACCAGAAAGGCATTGTGATAAGCGTATCCCCGGTATAGTCAGGGGTTAATGGGAGTCGTCCCCGTCCCCCCAGTATACGGCCAGAACCATGGACCCGGTACTTGTGGTTCGGACTCTCTCCAACCAGCCATAATGTTGTGAGAGTGAAATTATGTCTAAGTCCAGCTTTGGTACATTAGAAGCAACTCTGAAACTTAACCTAAGCGTTTTTCGAAGCTACTTTTTGGCTAACTTCTTATAGGAAGGTCTAGGAGCTCTGAAAATGAACGTGCGCGTCTTTCACTCTTCCCGAGGGACTTAGAAGAATTTTGTGATATTTTTTATTAAATGGTGTATAAGGGTATATATATAAATATATTTTATGCACTGTATATGAGCTGGCGATTTCTAAGTCTGTGGTTCCGAGAGGGGGTAACCAGGCTCACTAATAAAGGTCAAGCCACTTGGCTGCCAGAATGCCGTGCTTCAGCACAGACCAGAAAGGCATTGTGATAAGCGTATCCCCGGTATAGTCAGGGGTTAATGGGAGTCGTCCCCGCCCCCCCAGTATACGGCCAGAACCATGGACCCGGTACTTGTGGTTCGGACTCTCTCCAACCAGCCATAATGTTGTGAGAGTGAAATTATGTCTAAGTCCAGCTTTGGTACATTAGAAGCAACTCTGAAACTTAACCTAAGCGTTTTTCGAAGCTACTTTTTGGCTAACTTCTTATAGGAAGGTCTAGGAGCTCTGAAAATGAACGTGCGCGTCTTTCACTCTTCCCGAGGGACTTAGAAGAATTTTGTGATATTTTTTATTAAATGGTGTATAAGGGTATATATATAAATATATTTTATGCACTGTATATGAGCTGGCGATTTCTAAGTCTGTGGTTCCGAGAGGGGGTAACCAGGCTCACTAATAAAGGTCAAGCCACTTGGCTGCCAGAATGCCGTGCTTCAGCACAGACCAGAAAGGCATTGTGATAAGCGTATCCCCGGTATAGTCAGGGGTTAATGGGAGTCGTCCCCGCCCCCCCAGTATACGGCCAGAACCATGGACCCGGTACTTGTGGTTCGGACTCTCTCCAACCAGCCATAATGTTGTGAGAGTGAAATTATGTCTAAGTCCAGCTTTGGTACATTAGAAGCAACTCTGAAACTTAACCTAAGCGTTTTTCGAAGCTACTTTTTGGCTAACTTCTTATAGGAAGGTCTAGGAGCTCTGAAAATGAACGTGCGCGTCTTTCACTCTTCCCGAGGGACTTAGAAGAATTTTGTGATATTTTTTATTAAATGGTGTATAAGGGTATATATATATAAATATATTTTATACTCTGTATATGAGCTGGCGATTTCTAAGTCTGTGGTTCCGAGAGGGGGTAACCAGGCTCACTAATAAAGGTCAAGCCACTTGGCTGCCAGAATGCCCTGCTTCAGCACAGACCAGAAAGGCATTGTGATAAGCGTATCCCCGGTATAGTCAGGGGTTAATGGGAGTCGTCCCCGTCCCCCCAGTATACGGCCAGAACCATGGACCCGGTACTTGTGGTTCGGACTGTCTCCAACCAGCCATAATGTTGTGAGAGTGAAATTATGTCTAAGTCCAGCTTTGGTACATTAGAAGCAACTCTGAAACTTAACCTAAGCGTTTTTCGAAGCTACTTTTTGGCTAACTTCTTATAGGAAGGTCTAGGAGCTCTGAAAATGAACGTTCGCGTCTTTCACTCTTCCCGAGGGACTTAGAAGAATTTTGTGATATTTTTTATTAAAATGGTGTATAAGGGTATATATATAAATATATTTTATGCACTGTATATGAGCTGGCGATTTCTAAGTCTGTGGTTCCGAGAGGGGGTAACCAGGCTCACTAATAAAGGTCAAGCCACTTGGCTGCCAGAATGCCCTGCTTCAGCACAGACCAGAAAGGCATTGTGATAAGCGTATCCCCGGTATAGTCAGGGGTTAATGGGAGTCGTCCCCGTCCCCCCAGTATACGGCCAGAACCATGGACCCGGTATTTGTGGTTCGGACTCTCTCCAACCAGCCATAATGTTGTGAGAGTGAAATTATGTCTAAGTCCAGCTTTGGTACATTAGAAGCAACTCTGAAACTTAACATAAGCGTTTTTCGAAGCTACTTTTTGGCTAACTTCTTATAGCAAGGTCTAGGAGCTCTGAAAATGAACGTGCGCGTCTTTCACTCTTCCCGAGGGACTTAGAAGAATTTTGTGATATTTTTTATTAAATGGTGTATAAGGGTATATATATAAATATATTTTATGCACTGTATATGAGCTGGCGATTTCTAAGTCTGTGGTTCCGAGAGGGGGTAACCAGGCTCACTAATAAAGGTCAAGCCACTTGGCTGCCAGAATGCCCTGCTTCAGCACAGACCAGAAAGGCATTGTGATAAGCGTATCCCCGGTATAGTCAGGGGTTAATGGGAGTCGTCCCCGTCCCCCCAGTATACGGCCAGAACCATGGACCCGGTACTTGTGGTTCGGACTCTCTCCAACCAGCCATAATGTTGTGAGAGTGAAATTATGTCTAAGTCCAGCTTTGGTACATTAGAAGCAACTCTGAAACTTAACCTAAGCGTTTTTCGAAGCTACTTTTTGGCTAACTTCTTATAGGAAGGTCTAGGAGCTCTGAAAATGAACGTGCGCGTCTTTCACTCTTCCCGAGGGACTTAGAAGAATTTTGTGATATTTTTTATTAAATGGTGTATAAGGGTATATATATAAATATATTTTATGCACTGTATATGAGCTGGCGATTTCTAAGTCTGTGGTTCCGAGAGGGGGTAACCAGGCTCACTAATAAAGGTCAAGCCACTTGGCTGCCAGAATGCCGTGCTTCAGCACAGACCAGAAAGGCATTGTGATAAGCGTATCCCCGGTATAGTCAGGGGTTAATGGGAGTCGTCCCCGCCCCCCCAGTATACGGCCAGAACCATGGACCCGGTACTTGTGGTTCGGACTCTCTCCAACCAGCCATAATGTTGTGAGAGTGAAATTATGTCTAAGTCCAGCTTTGGTACATTAGAAGCAACTCTGAAACTTAACCTAAGCGTTTTTCGAAGCTACTTTTTGGCTAACTTCTTATAGGAAGGTCTAGGAGCTCTGAAAATGAACGTGCGCGTCTTTCACTCTTCCCGAGGGACTTAGAAGAATTTTGTGATATTTTTTATTAAATGGTGTATAAGGGTATATATATAAATATATTTTATGCACTGTATATGAGCTGGCGATTTCTAAGTCTGTGGTTCCGAGAGGGGGTAACCAGGCTCACTAATAAAGGTCAAGCCACTTGGCTGCCAGAATGCCCTGCTTCAGCACAGACCAGAAAGGCATTGTGATAAGCGTATCCCCGGTATAGTCAGGGGTTAATGGGAGTCGTCCCCGTCCCCCCAGTATACGGCCAGAACCATGGACCCGGTACTTGTGGTTCGGACTCTCTCCAACCAGCCATAATGTTGTGAGAGTGAAATTATGTCTAAGTCCAGCTTTGGTACATTAGAAGCAACTCTGAAACTTAACCTAAGCGTTTTTCGAAGCTACTTTTTGGCTAACTTCTTATAGGAAGGTCTAGGAGCTCTGAAAATGAACGTGCGCGTCTTTCACTCTTCCCGAGGGACTTAGAAGAATTTTGTGATATTTTTTATTAAATGGTGTATAAGGGTATATATATAAATATATTTTATGCACTGTATATGAGCTGGCGATTTCTAAGTCTGTGGTTCCGAGAGGGGGTAACCAGGCTCACTAATAAAGGTCAAGCCACTTGGCTGCCAGAATGCCCTGCTTCAGCACAGACCAGAAAGGCATTGTGATAAGCGTATCCCCGGTATAGTCAGGGGTTAATGGGAGTCGTCCCCGTCCCCCCAGTATACGGCCAGAACCATGGATCCGGTACTTGTGGTTCGGACTCTCTCCAACCAGCCATAATGTTGTGAGAGTGAAATTATGTCTAAGTCCAGCTTTGGTACATTAGAAGCAACTCTGAAACTTAACCTAAGCGTTTTTCGAAGCTACTTTTTGGCTAACTTCTTATAGGAAGGTCTAGGAGCTCTGAAAATGAACGTGCGCGTCTTTCACTCTTCCCGAGGGACTTAGAAGAATTTTGTGATATTTTTTATTAAATGGTGTATAAGGGTATATATATAAATATATTTTATGCACTGTATATGAGCTGGCGATTTCTAAGTCTGTGGTTCCGAGAGGGGGTAACCAGGCTCACTAATAAAGGTCAAGCCACTTGGCTGCCAGAATGCCGTGCTTCAGCACAGACCAGAAAGGCATTGTGATAAGCGTATCCCCGGTATAGTCAGGGGTTAATGGGAGTCGTCCCCGCCCCCCCAGTATACGGCCAGAACCATGGACCCGGTACTTGTGGTTCGGACTGTCTTCAACCAGCCATAATGTTGTGAGAGTGAAATTATGTCTAAGTCCAGCTTTGGTACATTAGAAGCAACTCTGAAACTTAACCTAAGCGTTTTTCGAAGCTACTTTTTGGCTAACTTCTTATAGGAAGGTCTAGGAGCTCTGAAAATGAACGTGCGCGTCTTTCACTCTTCCCGAGGGACTTAGAAGAATTTTGTGATATTTTTTATTAAATGGTGTATAAGGGTATATATATAAATATATTTTATGCACTGTATATGAGCTGGCGATTTCTAAGTCTGTGGTTCCGAGAGGGGGTAACCAGGCTCACTAATAAAGGTCAAGCCACTTGGCTGCCAGAATGCCCTGCTTCAGCACAGACCAGAAAGGCATTGTGATAAGCGTATCCCCGGTATAGTCAGGGGTTAATGGGAGTCGTCCCCGTCCCCCCAGTATACGGCCAGAACCATGGATCCGGTACTTGTGGTTCGGACTCTCTCCAACCAGCCATAATGTTGTGAGAGTGAAATTATGTCTAAGTCCAGCTTTGGTACATTAGAAGCAACTCTGAAACTTAACCTAAGCGTTTTTCGAAGCTACTTTTTGGCTAACTTCTTATAGGAAGGTCTAGGAGCTCTGAAAATGAACGTGCGCGTCTTTCACTCTTCCCGAGGGACTTAGAAGAATTTTGTGATATTTTTTATTAAATGGTGTATAAGGGTATATATATAAATATATTTTATGCACTGTATATGAGCTGGCGATTTCTAAGTCTGTGGTTCCGAGAGGGGGTAACCAGGCTCACTAATAAAGGTCAAGCCACTTGGCTGCCAGAATGCCCTGCTTCAGCACAGACCAGAAAGGCATTGTGATAAGCGTATCCCCGGTATAGTCAGGGGTTAATGGGAGTCGTCCCCGTCCCCCCAGTATACGGCCAGAACCATGGATCCGGTACTTGTGGTTCGGACTCTCTCCAACCAGCCATAATGTTGTGAGAGTGAAATTATGTCTAAGTCCAGCTTTGGTACATTAGAAGCAACTCTGAAACTTAACCTAAGCGTTTTTCGAAGCTACTTTTTGGCTAACTTCTTATAGGAAGGTCTAGGAGCTCTGAAAATGAACGTGCGCGTCTTTCACTCTTCCCGAGGGACTTAGAAGAATTTTGTGATATTTTTTATTAAATGGTGTATAAGGGTATATATATAAATATATTTTATGCACTGTATATGAGCTGGCGATTTCTAAGTCTGTGGTTCCGAGAGGGGGTAACCAGGCTCACTAATAAAGGTCAAGCCACTTGGCTGCCAGAATGCCGTGCTTCAGCACAGACCAGAAAGGCATTGTGATAAGCGTATCCCCGGTATAGTCAGGGGTTAATGGGAGTCGTCCCCGCCCCCCCAGTATACGGCCAGAACCATGGACCCGGTACTTGTGGTTCGGACTGTCTTCAACCAGCCATAATGTTGTGAGAGTGAAATTATGTCTAAGTCCAGCTTTGGTACATTAGAAGCAACTCTGAAACTTAACCTAAGCGTTTTTCGAAGCTACTTTTTGGCTAACTTCTTATAGGAAGGTCTAGGAGCTCTGAAAATGAACGTGCGCGTCTTTCACTCTTCCCGAGGGACTTAGAAGAATTTTGTGATATTTTTTATTAAATGGTGTATAAGGGTATATATATAAATATATTTTATGCACTGTATATGAGCTGGCGATTTCTAAGTCTGTGGTTCCGAGAGGGGGTAACCAGGCTCACTAATAAAGGTCAAGCCACTTGGCTGCCAGAATGCCGTGCTTCAGCACAGACCAGAAAGGCATTGTGATAAGCGTATCCCCGGTATAGTCAGGGGTTAATGGGAGTCGTCCCCGCCCCCCCAGTATACGGCCAGAACCATGGACCCGGTACTTGTGGTTCGGACTGTCTTCAACCAGCCATAATGTTGTGAGAGTGAAATTATGTCTAAGTCCAGCTTTGGTACATTAGAAGCAACTCTGAAACTTAACCTAAGCGTTTTTCGAAGCTACTTTTTGGCTAACTTCTTATAGGAAGGTCTAGGAGCTCTGAAAATGAACGTGCGCGTCTTTCACTCTTCCCGAGGGACTTAGAAGAATTTTGTGATATTTTTTATTAAATGGTGTATAAGGGTATATATATAAATATATTTTATGCACTGTATATGAGCTGGCGATTTCTAAGTCTGTGGTTCCGAGAGGGGGTAACCAGGCTCACTAATAAAGGTCAAGCCACTTGGCTGCCAGAATGCCCTGCTTCAGCACAGACCAGAAAGGCATTGTGATAAGCGTATCCCCGGTATAGTCAGGGGTTAATGGGAGTCGTCCCCGTCCCCCCAGTATACGGCCAGAACCATGGACCCGGTACTTGTGGTTCGGACTCTCTCCAACCAGCCATAATGTTGTGAGAGTGAAATTATGTCTAAGTCCAGCTTTGGTACATTAGAAGCAACTCTGAAACTTAACCTAAGCGTTTTTCGAAGCTACTTTTTGGCTAACTTCTTATAGGAAGGTCTAGGAGCTCTGAAAATGAACGTGCGCGTCTTTCACTCTTCCCGAGGGACTTAGAAGAATTTTGTGATATTTTTTATTAAATGGTGTATAAGGGTATATATATAAATATATTTTATGCACTGTATATGAGCTGGCGATTTCTAAGTCTGTGGTTCCGAGAGGGGGTAACCAGGCTCACTAATAAAGGTCAAGCCACTTGGCTGCCAGAATGCCCTGCTTCAGCACAGACCAGAAAGGCATTGTGATAAGCGTATCCCCGGTATAGTCAGGGGTTAATGGGAGTCGTCCCCGTCCCCCCAGTATACGGCCAGAACCATGGACCCGGTACTTGTGGTTCGGACTCTCTCCAACCAGCCATAATGTTGTGAGAGTGAAATTATGTCTAAGTCCAGCTTTGGTACATTAGAAGCAACTCTGAAACTTAACCTAAGCGTTTTTCGAAGCTACTTTTTGGCTAACTTCTTATAGGAAGGTCTAGGAGCTCTGAAAATGAACGTGCGCGTCTTTCACTCTTCCCGAGGGACTTAGAAGAATTTTGTGATATTTTTTATTAAATGGTGTATAAGGGTATATATATAAATATATTTTATGCACTGTATATGAGCTGGCGATTTCTAAGTCTGTGGTTCCGAGAGGGGGTAACCAGGCTCACTAATAAAGGTCAAGCCACTTGGCTGCCAGAATGCCCTGCTTCAGCACAGACCAGAAAGGCATTGTGATAAGCGTATCCCCGGTATAGTCAGGGGTTAATGGGAGTCGTCCCCGTCCCCCCAGTATACGGCCAGAACCATGGACCCGGTACTTGTGGTTCGGACTCTCTCCAACCAGCCATAATGTTGTGAGAGTGAAATTATGTCTAAGTCCAGCTTTGGTACATTAGAAGCAACTCTGAAACTTAACCTAAGCGTTTTTCGAAGCTACTTTTTGGCTAACTTCTTATAGGAAGGTCTAGGAGCTCTGAAAATGAACGTGCGCGTCTTTCACTCTTCCCGAGGGACTTAGAAGAATTTTGTGATATTTTTTATTAAATGGTGTATAAGGGTATATATATAAATATATTTTATGCACTGTATATGAGCTGGCGATTTCTAAGTCTGTGGTTCCGAGAGGGGGTAACCAGGCTCACTAATAAAGGTCAAGCCACTTGGCTGCCAGAATGCCGTGCTTCAGCACAGACCAGAAAGGCATTGTGATAAGCGTATCCCCGGTATAGTCAGGGGTTAATGGGAGTCGTCCCCGCCCCCCCAGTATACGGCCAGAACCATGGACCCGGTACTTGTGGTTCGGACTCTCTCCAACCAGCCATAATGTTGTGAGAGTGAAATTATGTCTAAGTCCAGCTTTGGTACATTAGAAGCAACTCTGAAACTTAACCTAAGCGTTTTTCGAAGCTACTTTTTGGCTAACTTCTTATAGGAAGGTCTAGGAGCTCTGAAAATGAACGTGCGCGTCTTTCACTCTTCCCGAGGGACTTAGAAGAATTTTGTGATATTTTTTATTAAATGGTGTATAAGGGTATATATATAAATATATTTTATGCACTGTATATGAGCTGGCGATTTCTAAGTCTGTGGTTCCGAGAGGGGGTAACCAGGCTCACTAATAAAGGTCAAGCCACTTGGCTGCCAGAATGCCCTGCTTCAGCACAGACCAGAAAGGCATTGTGATAAGCGTATCCCCGGTATAGTCAGGGGTTAATGGGAGTCGTCCCCGTCCCCCCAGTATACGGCCAGAACCATGGACCCGGTACTTGTGGTTCGGACTCTCTCCAACCAGCCATAATGTTGTGAGAGTGAAATTATGTCTAAGTCCAGCTTTGGTACATTAGAAGCAACTCTGAAACTTAACCTAAGCGTTTTTCGAAGCTACTTTTTGGCTAACTTCTTATAGGAAGGTCTAGGAGCTCTGAAAATGAACGTGCGCGTCTTTCACTCTTCCCGAGGGACTTAGAAGAATTTTGTGATATTTTTTATTAAATGGTGTATAAGGGTATATATATAAATATATTTTATGCACTGTATATGAGCTGGCGATTTCTAAGTCTGTGGTTCCGAGAGGGGGTAACCAGGCTCACTAATAAAGGTCAAGCCACTTGGCTGCCAGAATGCCGTGCTTCAGCACAGACCAGAAAGGCATTGTGATAAGCGTATCCCCGGTATAGTCAGGGGTTAATGGGAGTCGTCCCCGTCCCCCCAGTATACGGCCAGAACCATGGATCCGGTACTTGTGGTTCGGACTCTCTCCAACCAGCCATAATGTTGTGAGAGTGAAATTATGTCTAAGTCCAGCTTTGGTACATTAGAAGCAACTCTGAAACTTAACCTAAGCGTTTTTCGAAGCTACTTTTTGGCTAACTTCTTATAGGAAGGTCTAGGAGCTCTGAAAATGAACGTGCGCGTCTTTCACTCTTCCCGAGGGACTTAGAAGAATTTTGTGATATTTTTTATTAAATGGTGTATAAGGGTATATATATAAATATATTTTATGCACTGTATATGAGCTGGCGATTTCTAAGTCTGTGGTTCCGAGAGGGGGTAACCAGGCTCACTAATAAAGGTCAAGCCACTTGGCTGCCAGAATGCCCTGCTTCAGCACAGACCAGAAAGGCATTGTGATAAGCGTATCCCCGGTATAGTCAGGGGTTAATGGGAGTCGTCCCCGTCCCCCCAGTATACGGCCAGAACCATGGATCCGGTACTTGTGGTTCGGACTCTCTCCAACCAGCCATAATGTTGTGAGAGTGAAATTATGTCTAAGTCCAGCTTTGGTACATTAGAAGCAACTCTGAAACTTAACCTAAGCGTTTTTCGAAGCTACTTTTTGGCTAACTTCTTATAGGAAGGTCTAGGAGCTCTGAAAATGAACGTGCGCGTCTTTCACTCTTCCCGAGGGACTTAGAAGAATTTTGTGATATTTTTTATTAAATGGTGTATAAGGGTATATATATAAATATATTTTATGCACTGTATATGAGCTGGCGATTTCTAAGTCTGTGGTTCCGAGAGGGGGTAACCAGGCTCACTAATAAAGGTCAAGCCACTTGGCTGCCAGAATGCCGTGCTTCAGCACAGACCAGAAAGGCATTGTGATAAGCGTATCCCCGGTATAGTCAGGGGTTAATGGGAGTCGTCCCCGCCCCCCCAGTATACGGCCAGAACCATGGACCCGGTACTTGTGGTTCGGACTGTCTTCAACCAGCCATAATGTTGTGAGAGTGAAATTATGTCTAAGTCCAGCTTTGGTACATTAGAAGCAACTCTGAAACTTAACCTAAGCGTTTTTCGAAGCTACTTTTTTGCTAACTTCTTATAGGAAGGTCTAGGAGCTCTGAAAATGAACGTGCGCGTCTTTCACTCTTCCCGAGGGACTTAGAAGAATTTTGTGATATTTTTTATTAAATGGTGTATAAGGGTATATATATAAATATATTTTATGCACTGTATATGAGCTGGCGATTTCTAAGTCTGTGGTTCCGAGAGGGGGTAACCAGGCTCACTAATAAAGGTCAAGCCACTTGGCTGCCAGAATGCCCTGCTTCAGCACAGACCAGAAAGGCATTGTGATAAGCGTATCCCCGGTATAGTCAGGGGTTAATGGGAGTCGTCCCCGTCCCCCCAGTATACGGCCAGAACCATGGACCCGGTACTTGTGGTTCGGACTCTCTCCAACCAGCCATAATGTTGTGAGAGTGAAATTATGTCTAAGTCCAGCTTTGGTACATTAGAAGCAACTCTGAAACTTAACCTAAGCGTTTTTCGAAGCTACTTTTTGGCTAACTTCTTATAGGAAGGTCTAGGAGCTCTGAAAATGAACGTGCGCGTCTTTCACTCTTCCCGAGGGACTTAGAAGAATTTTGTGATATTTTTTATTAAATGGTGTATAAGGGTATATATATAAATATATTTTATGCACTGTATATGAGCTGGCGATTTCTAAGTCTGTGGTTCCGAGAGGGGGTAACCAGGCTCACTAATAAAGGTCAAGCCACTTGGCTGCCAGAATGCCCTGCTTCAGCACAGACCAGAAAGGCATTGTGATAAGCGTATCCCCGGTATAGTCAGGGGTTAATGGGAGTCGTCCCCGTCCCCCCAGTATACGGCCAGAACCATGGATCCGGTACTTGTGGTTCGGACTCTCTCCAACCAGCCATAATGTTGTGAGAGTGAAATTATGTCTAAGTCCAGCTTTGGTACATTAGAAGCAACTCTGAAACTTAACCTAAGCGTTTTTCGAAGCTACTTTTTGGCTAACTTCTTATAGGAAGGTCTAGGAGCTCTGAAAATGAACGTGCGCGTCTTTCACTCTTCCCGAGGGACTTAGAAGAATTTTGTGATATTTTTTATTAAATGGTGTATAAGGGTATATATATAAATATATTTTATGCACTGTATATGAGCTGGCGATTTCTAAGTCTGTGGTTCCGAGAGGGGGTAACCAGGCTCACTAATAAAGGTCAAGCCACTTGGCTGCCAGAATGCCGTGCTTCAGCACAGACCAGAAAGGCATTGTGATAAGCGTATCCCCGGTATAGTCAGGGGTTAATGGGAGTCGTCCCCGCCCCCCCAGTATACGGCCAGAACCATGGACCCGGTACTTGTGGTTCGGACTGTCTTCAACCAGCCATAATGTTGTGAGAGTGAAATTATGTCTAAGTCCAGCTTTGGTACATTAGAAGCAACTCTGAAACTTAACCTAAGCGTTTTTCGAAGCTACTTTTTGGCTAACTTCTTATAGGAAGGTCTAGGAGCTCTGAAAATGAACGTGCGCGTCTTTCACTCTTCCCGAGGGACTTAGAAGAATTTTGTGATATTTTTTATTAAATGGTGTATAAGGGTATATATATAAATATATTTTATGCACTGTATATGAGCTGGCGATTTCTAAGTCTGTGGTTCCGAGAGGGGGTAACCAGGCTCACTAATAAAGGTCAAGCCACTTGGCTGCCAGAATGCCCTGCTTCAGCACAGACCAGAAAGGCATTGTGATAAGCGTATCCCCGGTATAGTCAGGGGTTAATGGGAGTCGTCCCCGTCCCCCCAGTATACGGCCAGAACCATGGACCCGGTACTTGTGGTTCGGACTCTCTCCAACCAGCCATAATGTTGTGAGAGTGAAATTATGTCTAAGTCCAGCTTTGGTACATTAGAAGCAACTCTGAAACTTAACCTAAGCGTTTTTCGAAGCTACTTTTTGGCTAACTTCTTATAGGAAGGTCTAGGAGCTCTGAAAATGAACGTGCGCGTCTTTCACTCTTCCCGAGGGACTTAGAAGAATTTTGTGATATTTTTTATTAAATGGTGTATAAGGGTATATATATAAATATATTTTATGCACTGTATATGAGCTGGCGATTTCTAAGTCTGTGGTTCCGAGAGGGGGTAACCAGGCTCACTAATAAAGGTCAAGCCACTTGGCTGCCAGAATGCCCTGCTTCAGCACAGACCAGAAAGGCATTGTGATAAGCGTATCCCCGGTATAGTCAGGGGTTAATGGGAGTCGTCCCCGTCCCCCCAGTATACGGCCAGAACCATGGACCCGGTACTTGTGGTTCGGACTCTCTCCAACCAGCCATAATGTTGTGAGAGTGAAATTATGTCTAAGTCCAGCTTTGGTACATTAGAAGCAACTCTGAAACTTAACCTAAGCGTTTTTCGAAGCTACTTTTTGGCTAACTTCTTATAGGAAGGTCTAGGAGCTCTGAAAATGAACGTGCGCGTCTTTCACTCTTCCCGAGGGACTTAGAAGAATTTTGTGATATTTTTTATTAAATGGTGTATAAGGGTATATATATAAATATATTTTATGCACTGTATATGAGCTGGCGATTTCTAAGTCTGTGGTTCCGAGAGGGGGTAACCAGGCTCACTAATAAAGGTCAAGCCACTTGGCTGCCAGAATGCCCTGCTTCAGCACAGACCAGAAAGGCATTGTGATAAGCGTATCCCCGGTATAGTCAGGGGTTAATGGGAGTCGTCCCCGTCCCCCCAGTATACGGCCAGAACCATGGACCCGGTACTTGTGGTTCGGACTCTCTCCAACCAGCCATAATGTTGTGAGAGTGAAATTATGTCTAAGTCCAGCTTTGGTACATTAGAAGCAACTCTGAAACTTAACCTAAGCGTTTTTCGAAGCTACTTTTTGGCTAACTTCTTATAGGAAGGTCTAGGAGCTCTGAAAATGAACGTGCGCGTCTTTCACTCTTCCCGAGGGACTTAGAAGAATTTTGTGATATTTTTTATTAAATGGTGTATAAGGGTATATATATAAATATATTTTATGCACTGTATATGAGCTGGCGATTTCTAAGTCTGTGGTTCCGAGAGGGGGTAACCAGGCTCACTAATAAAGGTCAAGCCACTTGGCTGCCAGAATGCCCTGCTTCAGCACAGACCAGAAAGGCATTGTGATAAGCGTATCCCCGGTATAGTCAGGGGTTAATGGGAGTCGTCCCCGTCCCCCCAGTATACGGCCAGAACCATGGACCCGGTACTTGTGGTTCGGACTCTCTCCAACCAGCCATAATGTTGTGAGAGTGAAATTATGTCTAAGTCCAGCTTTGGTACATTAGAAGCAACTCTGAAACTTAACCTAAGCGTTTTTCGAAGCTACTTTTTGGCTAACTTCTTATAGGAAGGTCTAGGAGCTCTGAAAATGAACGTGCGCGTCTTTCACTCTTCCCGAGGGACTTAGAAGAATTTTGTGATATTTTTTATTAAAATGGTGTATAAGGGTATATATATAAATATATTTTATGCACTGTATATGAGCTGGCGATTTCTAAGTCTGTGGTTCCGAGAGGGGGTAACCAGGCTCACTAATAAAGGTCAAGCCACTTGGCTGCCAGAATGCCGTGCTTCAGCACAGACCAGAAAGGCATTGTGATAAGCGTATCCCCGGTATAGTCAGGGGTTAATGGGAGTCGTCCCCGCCCCCCCAGTATACGGCCAGAACCATGGACCCGGTACTTGTGGTTCGGACTGTCTTCAACCAGCCATAATGTTGTGAGAGTGAAATTATGTCTAAGTCCAGCTTTGGTACATTAGAAGCAACTCTGAAACTTAACCTAAGCGTTTTTCGAAGCTACTTTTTGGCTAACTTCTTATAGGAAGGTCTAGGAGCTCTGAAAATGAACGTGCGCGTCTTTCACTCTTCCCGAGGGACTTAGAAGAATTTTGTGATATTTTTTATTAAATGGTGTATAAGGGTATATATATAAATATATTTTATGCACTGTATATGAGCTGGCGATTTCTAAGTCTGTGGTTCCGAGAGGGGGTAACCAGGCTCACTAATAAAGGTCAAGCCACTTGGCTGCCAGAATGCCCTGCTTCAGCACAGACCAGAAAGGCATTGTGATAAGCGTATCCCCGGTATAGTCAGGGGTTAATGGGAGTCGTCCCCGTCCCCCCAGTATACGGCCAGAACCATGGACCCGGTACTTGTGGTTCGGACTCTCTCCAACCAGCCATAATGTTGTGAGAGTGAAATTATGTCTAAGTCCAGCTTTGGTACATTAGAAGCAACTCTGAAACTTAACCTAAGCGTTTTTCGAAACTACTTTTTGGCTAACTTCTTATAGGAAGGTCTAGGAGCTCTGAAAATGAACGTGCGCGTCTTTCACTCTTCCCGAGGGACTTAGAAGAATTTTGTGATATTTTTTATTAAATGGTGTATAAGGGTATATATATAAATATATTTTATGCACTGTATATGAGCTGGCGATTTCTAAGTCTGTGGTTCCGAGAGGGGGTAACCAGGCTCACTAATAAAGGTCAAGCCACTTGGCTGCCAGAATGCCGTGCTTCAGCACAGACCAGAAAGGCATTGTGATAAGCGTATCCCCGGTATAGTCAGGGGTTAATGGGAGTCGTCCCCGTCCCCCCAGTATACGGCCAGAACCATGGACCCGGTACTTGTGGTTCGGACTGTCTCCAACCAGCCATAATGTTGTGAGAGTGAAATTATGTCTAAGTCCAGCTTTGGTACATTAGAAGCAACTCTGAAACTTAACCTAAGCGTTTTTCGAAGCTACTTTTTGGCTAACTTCTTATAGGAAGGTCTAGGAGCTCTGAAAATGAACGTTCGCGTCTTTCACTCTTCCCGAGGGACTTAGAAGAATTTTGTGATATTTTTTATTAAAATGGTGTATAAGGGTATATATATAAATATATTTTATGCACTGTATATGAGCTGGCGATTTCTAAGTCTGTGGTTCCGAGAGGGGGTAACCAGGCTCACTAATAAAGGTCAAGCCACTTGGCTGCCAGAATGCCCTGCTTCAGCACAGACCAGAAAGGCATTGTGATAAGCGTATCCCCGGTATAGTCAGGGGTTAATGGGAGTCGTCCCCGTCCCCCCAGTATACGGCCAGAACCATGGACCCGGTATTTGAGGTTCGGACTCTCTCCAACCAGCCATAATGTTGTGAGAGTGAAATTATGTCTAAGTCCAGCTTTGGTACATTAGAAGCAACTCTGAAACTTAACCTAAGCGTTTTTCGAAGCTACTTTTTGGCTAACTTCTTATAGCAAGGTCTAGGAGCTCTGAAAATGAACGTGCGCGTCTTTCACTCTTCCCGAGGGACTTAGAAGAATTTTGTGATATTTTTTATTAAATGGTGTATAAGGGTATATATATAAATATATTTTATGCACTGTATATGAGCTGGCGATTTCTAAGTCTGTGGTTCCGATAGGGGGTAACCAGGTTTTACTAATAAAGGTCAAGCCACTTGGCTGCCAGAATGCCCTGCTTCAGCACAGACCAGAAAGGCATTGTGATAAGCGTATCCCCGGTATAGTCAAGGGTTAATGGGAGTCGTCCCCGTCCCCCCAGTATACGGCCAGAACCATGGACCCGGTACTTGTGGTTCGGACTCTCTCCAACCAGCCATAATGTTGTGAGAGTGAAATTATGTCTAAGTCCAGCTTTGGTACATTAGAAGCAACTCTGAAACTTAACCTAAGCGTTTTTCGAAGCTACTTTTTGGCTAACTTCTTATAGGAAGGTCTAGGAGCTCTGAAAATGAACGTGCGCGTCTTTCACTCTTCCCGAGGGACTTAGAAGAATTTTGTGATATTTTTTATTAAAATGGTGTATAAGGGTATATATATAAATATATTTTATGCACTGTATATGAGCTGGCGATTTCTAAGTCTGTGGTTCCGAGAGGGGGTAACCAGGCTCACTAATAAAGGTCAAGCCACTTGGCTGCCAGAATGCCCTGCTTCAGCACAGACCAGAAAGGCATTGTGATAAGCGTATCCCCGGTATAGTCAGGGGTTAATGGGAGTCGTCCCCGTCCGCCCAGTATACGGCCAGAACCATGGACCCGGTACTTGTGGTTCGGACTCTCTCCAACCAGCCATAATGTTGTGAGAGTGAAATTATGTCTAAGTCCAGCTTTGGTACATTAGAAGCAACTCTGAAACTTAACCTAAGCGTTTTTCGAAGCTACTTTTTGGCTAACTTCTTATAGGAAGGTCTAGGAGCTCTGAAAATGAACGTGCGCGTCTTTCACTCTTCCCGAGGGACTTAGAAGAATTTTGTGATATTTTTTATTAAATGGTGTATAAGGGTATATATATAAATATATTTTATGCACTGTATATGAGCTGGCGATTTCTAAGTCTGTGGTTCCGAGAGGGGGTAACCAGGCTCACTAATAAAGGTCAAGCCACTTGGCTGCCAGAATGCCGTGCTTCAGCACAGACCAGAAAGGCATTGTGATAAGCGTATCCCCGGTATAGTCAGGGGTTAATGGGAGTCGTCCCCGCCCCCCCAGTATACGGCCAGAACCATGGACCCGGTACTTGTGGTTCGGACTCTCTCCAACCAGCCATAATGTTGTGAGAGTGAAATTATGTCTAAGTCCAGCTTTGGTACATTAGAAGCAACTCTGAAACTTAACCTAAGCGTTTTTCGAAGCTACTTTTTGGCTAACTTCTTATAGGAAGGTCTAGGAGCTCTGAAAATGAACGTGCGCGTCTTTCACTCTTCCCGAGGGACTTAGAAGAATTTTGTGATATTTTTTATTAAATGGTGTATAAGGGTATATATATAAATATATTTTATGCACTGTATATGAGCTGGCGATTTCTAAGTCTGTGGTTCCGAGAGGGGGTAACCAGGCTCACTAATAAAGGTCAAGCCACTTGGCTGCCAGAATGCCCTGCTTCAGCACAGACCAGAAAGGCATTGTGATAAGCGTATCCCCGGTATAGTCAGGGGTTAATGGGAGTCGTCCCCGTCCCCCCAGTATACGGCCAGAACCATGGACCCGGTACTTGTGGTTCGGACTCTCTCCAACCAGCCATAATGTTGTGAGAGTGAAATTATGTCTAAGTCCAGCTTTGGTACATTAGAAGCAACTCTGAAACTTAACCTAAGCGTTTTTCGAAGCTACTTTTTGGCTAACTTCTTATAGGAAGGTCTAGGAGCTCTGAAAATGAACGTGCGCGTCTTTCACTCTTCCCGAGGGACTTAGAAGAATTTTGTGATATTTTTTATTAAATGGTGTATAAGGGTATATATATAAATATATTTTATGCACTGTATATGAGCTGGCGATTTCTAAGTCTGTGGTTCCGAGAGGGGGTAACCAGGCTCACTAATAAAGGTCAAGCCACTTGGCTGCCAGAATGCCGTGCTTCAGCACAGACCAGAAAGGCATTGTGATAAGCGTATCCCCGGTATAGTCAGGGGTTAATGGGAGTCGTCCCCGCCCCCCCAGTATACGGCCAGAACCATGGACCCGGTACTTGTGGTTCGGACTCTCTCCAACCAGCCATAATGTTGTGAGAGTGAAATTATGTCTAAGTCCAGCTTTGGTACATTAGAAGCAACTCTGAAACTTAACCTAAGCGTTTTTCGAAGCTACTTTTTGGCTAACTTCTTATAGGAAGGTCTAGGAGCTCTGAAAATGAACGTGCGCGTCTTTCACTCTTCCCGAGGGACTTAGAAGAATTTTGTGATATTTTTTATTAAAATGGTGTATAAGGGTATATATATAAATATATTTTATGCACTGTATATGAGCTGGCGATTTCTAAGTCTGTGGTTCCGAGAGGGGGTAACCAGGCTCACTAATAAAGGTCAAGCCTCTTGGCTGCCAGAATGCCGTGCTTCAGCACAGACCAGAAAGGCATTGTGATAAGCGTATCCCCGGTATAGTCAGGGGTTAATGGGAGTCGTCCCCGCCCCCCCAGTATACGGCCAGAACCATGGACCCGGTACTTGTGGTTCGGAATCTCTCCAACCAGCCATAATGTTGTGAGAGTGAAATTATGTCTAAGTCCAGCTTTGGTACATTAGAAGCAACTCTGAAACTTAACCTAAGCGTTTTTCGAAGCTACTTTTTGGCTAACTTCTTATAGGAAGGTCTAGGAGCTCTGAAAATGAACGTGCGCGTCTTTCACTCTTCCCGAGGGACTTAGAAGAATTTTGTGATATTTTTTATTAAATGGTGTATAAGGGTATATATATAAATATATTTTATGCACTGTATATGAGCTGGCGATTTCTAAGTCTGTGGTTCCGAGAGGGGGTAACCAGGCTCACTAATAAAGGTCAAGCCACTTGGCTGCCAGAATGCCGTGCTTCAGCACAGATCAGAAAGGCATTGTGATAAGCGTATCCCCGGTATAGTCAGGGGTTAATGGGAGTCGTCCCCGCCCCCCCAGTATACGGCCAGAACCATGGACCCGGTACTTGTGGTTCGGACTCTCTCCAACCAGCCATAATGTTGTGAGAGTGAAATTATGTCTAAGTCCAGCTTTGGTACATTAGAAGCAACTCTGAAATTTAACCTAAGCGTTTTTCGAAGCTACTTTTTGGCTAACTTCTTATAGGAAGGTCTAGGAGCTCTGAAAATGAACGTGCGCGTCTTTCACTGTTCCCGAGGGACTTAGAAGAATTTTGTGATATTTTTTATTAAAATGGCGTATAAGGGTATATATATAAATATATTTTATGCACTGTATATGAGCTGGCGATTTCTAAGTCTGTGGTTCCGAGAGGGGGTAACCAGGCTCACTAATAAAGGTCAAGCCACTTGGCTGCCAGAATGCCCTGCTTCAGCACAGACCAGAAAGGCATTGTGATAAGCGTATCCCCGGTATAGTCAGGGGTTAATGGGAGTCGTCCCCGTCCCCCCAGTATACGGCCAGAACCATGGACCCGGTACTTGTGGTTCGGACTGTCTCCAACCAGCCATAATGTTGTGAGAGTGAAATTATGTCTAAGTCCAGCTTTGGTACATTAGAAGCAACTCTGAAACTTAACATAAGCGTTTTTCGAAGCTACTTTTTGGCTAACTTCTTATAGCAAGGTCTAGGAGCTCTGAAAATGAACGTGCGCGTCTTTCAATCTTCCCGAGGGACTTAGAAGAATTTTGTGATATTTTTTATTAAATGGTGTATAAGGGTATATATATAAATATATTTTATGCACTGTATATGAGCTGGCGATTTCTAAGTCTGTGGTTCCGAGAGGGGGTAACCAGGCTCACTAATAAAGGTCAAGCCACTTGGCTGCCAGAATGCCCTGCTTCAGCACAGACCAGAAAGGCATTGTGATAAGCGTATCCCCGGTATAGTCAGGGGTTAATGGGAGTCGTCCCCGTCCCCCCAGTATACGGCCAGAACCATGGACCCGGTACTTGTGGTTCGGACTCTCTCCAACCAGCCATAATGTTGTGAGAGTGAAATTATGTCTAAGTCCAGCTTTGGTACATTAGAAGCAACTCTGAAACTTAACCTAAGCGTTTTTCGAAGCTACTTTTTGGCTAACTTCTTATAGGAAGGTCTAGGAGCTCTGAAAATGAACGTGCGCGTCTTTCACTCTTCCCGAGGGACTTAGAAGAATTTTGTGATATTTTTTATTAAATGGTGTATAAGGGTATATATATAAATATATTTTATGCACTGTATATGAGCTGGCGATTTCTAAGTCTGTGGTTCCGAGAGGGGGTAACCAGGCTCACTAATAAAGGTCAAGCCACTTGGCTGCCAGAATGCCGTGCTTCAGCACAGACCAGAAAGGCATTGTGATAAGCGTATCCCCGGTATAGTCAGGGGTTAATGGGAGTCGTCCCCGCCCCCCCAGTATACGGCCAGAACCATGGACCCGGTACTTGTGGTTCGGACTCTCTCCAACCAGCCATAATGTTGTGAGAGTGAAATTATGTCTAAGTCCAGCTTTGGTACATTAGAAGCAACTCTGAAACTTAACCTAAGCGTTTTTCGAAGCTACTTTTTGGCTAACTTCTTATAGGAAGGTCTAGGAGCTCTGAAAATGAACGTGCGCGTCTTTCACTCTTCCCGAGGGACTTAGAAGAATTTTGTGATATTTTTTATTAAATGGTGTATAAGGGTATATATATAAATATATTTTATGCACTGTATATGAGCTGGCGATTTCTAAGTCTGTGGTTCCGAGAGGGGGTAACCAGGCTCACTAATAAAGGTCAAGCCACTTGGCTGCCAGAATGCCCTGCTTCAGCACAGACCAGAAAGGCATTGTGATAAGCGTATCCCCGGTATAGTCAGGGGTTAATGGGAGTCGTCCCCGTCCCCCCAGTATACGGCCAGAACCATGGACCCGGTACTTGTGGTTCGGACTCTCTCCAACCAGCCATAATGTTGTGAGAGTGAAATTATGTCTAAGTCCAGCTTTGGTACATTAGAAGCAACTCTGAAACTTAACCTAAGCGTTTTTCGAAGCTACTTTTTGGCTAACTTCTTATAGGAAGGTCTAGGAGCTCTGAAAATGAACGTGCGCGTCTTTCACTCTTCCCGAGGGACTTAGAAGAATTTTGTGATATTTTTTATTAAATGGTGTATAAGGGTATATATATAAATATATTTTATGCACTGTATATGAGCTGGCGATTTCTAAGTCTGTGGTTCCGAGAGGGGGTAACCAGGCTCACTAATAAAGGTCAAGCCACTTGGCTGCCAGAATGCCGTGCTTCAGCACAGACCAGAAAGGCATTGTGATAAGCGTATCCCCGGTATAGTCAGGGGTTAATGGGAGTCGTCCCCGCCCCCCCAGTATACGGCCAGAACCATGGACCCGGTACTTGTGGTTCGGACTCTCTCCAACCAGCCATAATGTTGTGAGAGTGAAATTATGTCTAAGTCCAGCTTTGGTACATTAGAAGCAACTCTGAAACTTAACCTAAGCGTTTTTCGAAGCTACTTTTTGGCTAACTTCTTATAGGAAGGTCTAGGAGCTCTGAAAATGAACGTGCGCGTCTTTCACTCTTCCCGAGGGACTTAGAAGAATTTTGTGATATTTTTTATTAAAATGGTGTATAAGGGTATATATATAAATATATTTTATGCACTGTATATGAGCTGGCGATTTCTAAGTCTGTGGTTCCGAGAGGGGGTAACCAGGCTCACTAATAAAGGTCAAGCCTCTTGGCTGCCAGAATGCCGTGCTTCAGCACAGACCAGAAAGGCATTGTGATAAGCGTATCCCCGGTATAGTCAGGGGTTAATGGGAGTCGTCCCCGCCCCCCCAGTATACGGCCAGAACCATGGACCCGGTACTTGTGGTTCGGAATCTCTCCAACCAGCCATAATGTTGTGAGAGTGAAATTATGTCTAAGTCCAGCTTTGGTACATTAGAAGCAACTCTGAAACTTAACCTAAGCGTTTTTCGAAGCTACTTTTTGGCTAACTTCTTATAGGAAGGTCTAGGAGCTCTGAAAATGAACGTGCGCGTCTTTCACTCTTCCCGAGGGACTTAGAAGAATTTTGTGATATTTTTTATTAAATGGTGTATAAGGGTATATATATAAATATATTTTATGCACTGTATATGAGCTGGCGATTTCTAAGTCTGTGGTTCCGAGAGGGGGTAACCAGGCTCACTAATAAAGGTCAAGCCACTTGGCTGCCAGAATGCCGTGCTTCAGCACAGATCAGAAAGGCATTGTGATAAGCGTATCCCCGGTATAGTCAGGGGTTAATGGGAGTCGTCCCCGCCCCCCCAGTATACGGCCAGAACCATGGACCCGGTACTTGTGGTTCGGACTCTCTCCAACCAGCCATAATGTTGTGAGAGTGAAATTATGTCTAAGTCCAGCTTTGGTACATTAGAAGCAACTCTGAAATTTAACCTAAGCGTTTTTCGAAGCTACTTTTTGGCTAACTTCTTATAGGAAGGTCTAGGAGCTCTGAAAATGAACGTGCGCGTCTTTCACTGTTCCCGAGGGACTTAGAAGAATTTTGTGATATTTTTTATTAAAATGGCGTATAAGGGTATATATATAAATATATTTTATGCACTGTATATGAGCTGGCGATTTCTAAGTCTGTGGTTCCGAGAGGGGGTAACCAGGCTCACTAATAAAGGTCAAGCCACTTGGCTGCCAGAATGCCCTGCTTCAGCACAGACCAGAAAGGCATTGTGATAAGCGTATCCCCGGTATAGTCAGGGGTTAATGGGAGTCGTCCCCGTCCCCCCAGTATACGGCCAGAACCATGGACCCGGTACTTGTGGTTCGGACTGTCTCCAACCAGCCATAATGTTGTGAGAGTGAAATTATGTCTAAGTCCAGCTTTGGTACATTAGAAGCAACTCTGAAACTTAACATAAGCGTTTTTCGAAGCTACTTTTTGGCTAACTTCTTATAGCAAGGTCTAGGAGCTCTGAAAATGAACGTGCGCGTCTTTCAATCTTCCCGAGGGACTTAGAAGAATTTTGTGATATTTTTTATTAAATGGTGTATAAGGGTATATATATAAATATATTTTATGCACTGTATATGAGCTGGCGATTTCTAAGTCTGTGGTTCCGAGAGGGGGTAACCAGGCTCACTAATAAAGGTCAAGCCACTTGGCTGCCAGAATGCCCTGCTTCAGCACAGACCAGAAAGGCATTGTGATAAGCGTATCCCCGGTATAGTCAGGGGTTAATGGGAGTCGTCCCCGTCCCCCCAGTATACGGCCAGAACCATGGACCCGGTACTTGTGGTTCGGACTCTCTCCAACCAGCCATAATAGTGTGAGAGTGAAATTATGTCTAAGTCCAGCTTTGGTACATTAGAAGCAACTCTGAAACTTAACCTAAGCGTTTTTCGAAGCTACTTTTTGGCTAACTTCTTATAGGAAGGTCTAGGAGCTCTGAAAATGAACGTGCGCGTCTTTCACTCTTCCCGAGGGACTTAGAAGAATTTTGTGATATTTTTTATTAAATGGTGTATAAGGGTATATATATAAATATATTTTATGCACTGTATATGAGCTGGCGATTTCTAAGTCTGTGGTTCCGAGAGGGGGTAACCAGGCTCACTAATAAAGGTCAAGCCACTTGGCTGCCAGAATGCCGTGCTTCAGCACAGACCAGAAAGGCATTGTGATAAGCGTATCCCCGGTATAGTCAGGGGTTAATGGGAGTCGTCCCCGCCCCCCCAGTATACGGCCAGAACCATGGACCCGGTACTTGTGGTTCGGACTCTCTCCAACCAGCCATAATGTTGTGAGAGTGAAATTATGTCTAAGTCCAGCTTTGGTACATTAGAAGCAACTCTGAAACTTAACCTAAGCGTTTTTCGAAGCTACTTTTTGGCTAACTTCTTATAGGAAGGTCTAGGAGCTCTGAAAATGAACGTGCGCGTCTTTCACTCTTCCCGAGGGACTTAGAAGAATTTTGTGATATTTTTTATTAAATGGTGTATAAGGGTATATATATAAATATATTTTATGCACTGTATATGAGCTGGCGATTTCTAAGTCTGTGGTTCCGAGAGGGGGTAACCAGGCTCACTAATAAAGGTCAAGCCACTTGGCTGCCAGAATGCCGTGCTTCAGCACAGACCAGAAAGGCATTGTGATAAGCGTATCCCCGGTATAGTCAGGGGTTAATGGGAGTCGTCCCCGCCCCCCCAGTATACGGCCAGAACCATGGACCCGGTACTTGTGGTTCGGACTCTCTCCAACCAGCCATAATGTTGTGAGAGTGAAATTATGTCTAAGTCCAGCTTTGGTACATTAGAAGCAACTCTGAAACTTAACCTAAGCGTTTTTCGAAGCTACTTTTTGGCTAACTTCTTATAGGAAGGTCTAGGAGCTCTGAAAATGAACGTGCGCGTCTTTCACTCTTCCCGAGGGACTTAGAAGAATTTTGTGATATTTTTTATTAAATGGTGTATAAGGGTATATATATAAATATATTTTATGCACTGTATATGAGCTGGCGATTTCTAAGTCTGTGGTTCCGAGAGGGGGTAACCAGGCTCACTAATAAAGGTCAAGCCACTTGGCTGCCAGAATGCCCTGCTTCAGCACAGACCAGAAAGGCATTGTGATAAGCGTATCCCCGGTATAGTCAGGGGTTAATGGGAGTCGTCCCCGTCCCCCCAGTATACGGCCAGAACCATGGACCCGGTACTTGTGGTTCGGACTCTCTCCAACCAGCCATAATAGTGTGAGAGTGAAATTATGTCTAAGTCCAGCTTTGGTACATTAGAAGCAACTCTGAAACTTAACCTAAGCGTTTTTCGAAGCTACTTTTTGGCTAACTTCTTATAGGAAGGTCTAGGAGCTCTGAAAATGAACGTGCGCGTCTTTCACTCTTCCCGAGGGACTTAGAAGAATTTTGTGATATTTTTTATTAAATGGTGTATAAGGGTATATATATAAATATATTTTATGCACTGTATATGAGCTGGCGATTTCTAAGTCTGTGGTTCCGAGAGGGGGTAACCAGGCTCACTAATAAAGGTCAAGCCACTTGGCTGCCAGAATGCCTTGCTTCAGCACAGACCAGAAAGGCATTGTGATAAGCGTATCCCCGGTATAGTCAGGGGTTAATGGGAGTCGTCCCCGCCCCCCCAGTATACGGCCAGAACCATGGACCCGGTACTTGTGGTTCGGACTCTCTCCAACCAGCCATAATGTTGTGAGAGTGAAATTATGTCTAAGTCCAGCTTTGGTACATTAGAAGCAACTCTGAAACTTAACCTAAGCGTTTTTCGAAGCTACTTTTTGGCTAACTTCTTATAGGAAGGTCTAGGAGCTCTGAAAATGAACGTGCGCGTCTTTCACTCTTCCCGAGGGACTTAGAAGAATTTTGTGATATTTTTTATTAAATGGTGTATAAGGGTATATATATAAATATATTTTATGCACTGTATATGAGCTGGCGATTTCTAAGTCTGTGGTTCCGAGAGGGGGTAACCAGGCTCACTAATAAAGGTCAAGCCACTTGGCTGCCAGAATGCCGTGCTTCAGCACAGATCAGAAAGGCATTGTGATAAGCGTATCCCCGGTATAGTCAGGGGTTAATGGGAGTCGTCCCCGCCCCCCCAGTATACGGCCAGAACCATGGACCCGGTACTTGTGGTTCGGACTCTCTCCAACCAGCCATAATGTTGTGAGAGTGAAATTATGTCTAAGTCCAGCTTTGGTACATTAGAAGCAACTCTGAAACTTAACCTAAGCGTTTTTCGAAGCTACTTTTTGGCTAACTTCTTATAGGAAGGTCTAGGAGCTCTGAAAATGAACGTGCGCGTCTTTCACTCTTCCCGAGGGACTTAGAAGAATTTTGTGATATTTTTTATTAAAATGGCGTATAAGGGTATATATATAAATATATTTTATGCACTGTATATGAGCTGGCGATTTCTAAGTCTGTGGTTCCGAGAGGGGGTAACCAGGCTCACTAATAAAGGTCAAGCCACTTGGCTGCCAGAATGCCCTGCTTCAGCACAGACCAGAAAGGCATTGTGATAAGCGTATCCCCGGTATAGTCAGGGGTTAATGGGAGTCGTCCCCGTCCCCCCAGTATACGGCCAGAACCATGGACCCGGTACTTGTGGTTCGGACTGTCTCCAACCAGCCATAATGTTGTGAGAGTGAAATTATGTCTAAGTCCAGCTTTGGTACATTAGAAGCAACTCTGAAACTTAACATAAGCGTTTTTCGAAGCTACTTTTTGGCTAACTTCTTATAGCAAGGTCTAGGAGCTCTGAAAATGAACGTGCGCGTCTTTCACTCTTCCCGAGGGACTTAGAAGAATTTTGTGATATTTTTTATTAAATGGTGTATAAGGGTATATATATAAATATATTTTATGCACTGTATATGAGCTGGCGATTTCTAAGTCTGTGGTTCCGAGAGGGGGTAACCAGGCTCACTAATAAAGGTCAAGCCACTTGGCTGCCAGAATGCCCTGCTTCAGCACAGACCAGAAAGGCATTGTGATAAGCGTATCCCCGGTATAGTCAGGGGTTAATGGGAGTCGTCCCCGTCCCCCCAGTATACGGCCAGAACCATGGACCCGGTACTTGTGGTTCGGACTCTCTCCAACCAGCCATAATGTTGTGAGAGTGAAATTATGTCTAAGTCCAGCTTTGGTACATTAGAAGCAACTCTGAAACTTAACCTAAGCGTTTTTCGAAGCTACTTTTTGGCTAACTTCTTATAGGAAGGTCTAGGAGCTCTGAAAATGAACGTGCGCGTCTTTCACTCTTCCCGAGGGACTTAGAAGAATTTTGTGATATTTTTTATTAAATGGTGTATAAGGGTATATATATAAATATATTTTATGCACTGTATATGAGCTGGCGATTTCTAAGTCTGTGGTTCCGAGAGGGGGTAACCAGGCTCACTAATAAAGGTCAAGCCACTTGGCTGCCAGAATGCCGTGCTTCAGCACAGACCAGAAAGGCATTGTGATAAGCGTATCCCCGGTATAGTCAGGGGTTAATGGGAGTCGTCCCCGCCCCCCCAGTATACGGCCAGAACCATGGACCCGGTACTTGTGGTTCGGACTGTCTCCAACCAGCCATAATGTTGTGAGAGTGAAATTATGTCTAAGTCCAGCTTTGGTACATTAGAAGCAACTCTGAAACTTAACCTAAGCGTTTTTCGAAGCTACTTTTTGGCTAACTTCTTATAGGAAGGTCTAGGAGCTCTAAAAATGAACGTGCGCGTCTTTCACTCTTCCCGAGGGACTTAGAAGAATTTTGTGATATTTTTTATTAAATGGTGTATAAGGGTATATATATAAATATATTTTATGCACTGTATATGAGCTGGCGATTTCTAAGTCTGTGGTTCCGAGAGGGGGTAACCAGGCTCACTAATAAAGGTCAAGCCACTTGGCTGCCAGAATGCCGTGCTTCAGCACATACCAGAAAGGCATTGTGATAAGCGTATCCCCGGTATAGTCAGGGGTTAATGGGAGTCGTCCCCGCCCCCCCAGTATACGGCCAGAACCATGGACCCGGTACTTGTGGTTCGGACTCTCTCCAACCAGCCATAATGTTGTGAGAGTGAAATTATGTCTAAGTCCAGCTTTGGTACATTAGAAGCAACTCTGAAACTTAACCTAAGCGTTTTTCGAAGCTACTTTTTGGCTAACTTCTTATAGGAAGGTCTAGGAGCTCTGAAAATGAACGTGCGCGTCTTTCACTCTTCCCGAGGGACTTAGAAGAATTTTGTGATATTTTTTATTAAAATGGTGTATAAGGGTATATATATAAATATATTTTATGCACTGTATATGAGCTGGCGATTTCTAAGTCTGTGGTTCCGAGAGGGGGTAACCAGGCTCACTAATAAAGGTCAAGCCACTTGGCTGCCAGAATGCCCTGCTTCAGCACAGACCAGAAAGGCATTGTGATAAGCGTATCCCCGGTATAGTCAGGGGTTAATGGGAGTCGTCCCCGTCCCCCCAGTATACGGCCAGAACCATGGACCCGGTACTTGTGGTTCGGACTGTCTCCAACCAGCCATAATGTTGTGAGAGTGAAATTATGTCTAAGTCCAGCTTTGGTACATTAGAAGCAACTCTGAAACTTAACCTAAGCGTTTTTCGAAGCTACTTTTTGGCTAACTTCTTATAGGAAGGTCTAGGAGCTCTGAAAATGAACGTTCGCGTCTTTCACTCTTCCCGAGGGACTTAGAAGAATTTTGTGATATTTTTTATTAAAATGGTGTATAAGGGTATATATATAAATATATTTTATGCACTGTATATGAGCTGGCGATTTCTAAGTCTGTGGTTCCGAGAGGGGGTAACCAGGCTCACTAATAAAGGTCAAGCCACTTGGCTGCCAGAATGCCCTGCTTCAGCACAGACCAGAAAGGCATTGTGATAAGCGTATCCCCGGTATAGTCAGGGGTTAATGGGAGTCGTCCCCGTCCCCCCAGTATACGGCCAGAACCATGGACCCGGTATTTGAGGTTCGGACTCTCTCCAACCAGCCATAATGTTGTGAGAGTGAAATTATGTCTAAGTCCAGCTTTGGTACATTAGAAGCAACTCTGAAACTTAACCTAAGCGTTTTTCGAAGCTACTTTTTGGCTAACTTCTTATAGCAAGGTCTAGGAGCTCTGAAAATGAACGTGC
This sequence comes from Ascaphus truei, assembly GCF_040206685.1. Classification (NCBI taxonomy): domain Eukaryota; kingdom Metazoa; phylum Chordata; class Amphibia; order Anura; family Ascaphidae; genus Ascaphus; species Ascaphus truei. The sequence continues at coordinate 209,468 of NW_027455869.1, forward strand.
GCGTCTTTCACTCTTCCCGAGGGACTTAGAAGAATTTTGTGATATTTTTTATTAAATGGTGTATAAGGGTATATATATAAATATATTTTATGCACTGTATATGAGCTGGCGATTTCTAAGTCTGTGGTTCCGATAGGGGGTAACCAGGTTTTACTAATAAAGGTCAAGCCACTTGGCTGCCAGAATGCCCTGCTTCAGCACAGACCAGAAAGGCATTGTGATAAGCGTATCCCCGGTATAGTCAAGGGTTAATGGGAGTCGTCCCCGTCCCCCCAGTATACGGCCAGAACCATGGACCCGGTACTTGTGGTTCGGACTCTCTCCAACCAGCCATAATGTTGTGAGAGTGAAATTATGTCTAAGTCCAGCTTTGGTACATTAGAAGCAACTCTGAAACTTAACCTAAGCGTTTTTCGAAGCTACTTTTTGGCTAACTTCTTATAGGAAGGTCTAGGAGCTCTGAAAATGAACGTGCGCGTCTTTCACTCTTCCCGAGGGACTTAGAAGAATTTTGTGATATTTTTTATTAAAATGGTGTATAAGGGTATATATATAAATATATTTTATGCACTGTATATGAGCTGGCGATTTCTAAGTCTGTGGTTCCGAGAGGGGGTAACCAGGCTCACTAATAAAGGTCAAGCCACTTGGCTGCCAGAATGCCCTGCTTCAGCACAGACCAGAAAGGCATTGTGATAAGCGTATCCCCGGTATAGTCAGGGGTTAATGGGAGTCGTCCCCGTCCGCCCAGTATACGGCCAGAACCATGGACCCGGTACTTGTGGTTCGGACTCTCTCCAACCAGCCATAATGTTGTGAGAGTGAAATTATGTCTAAGTCCAGCTTTGGTACATTAGAAGCAACTCTGAAACTTAACCTAAGCGTTTTTCGAAGCTACTTTTTGGCTAACTTCTTATAGGAAGGTCTAGGAGCTCTGAAAATGAACGTGCGCGTCTTTCACTCTTCCCGAGGGACTTAGAAGAATTTTGTGATATTTTTTATTAAATGGTGTATAAGGGTATATATATAAATATATTTTATGCACTGTATATGAGCTGGCGATTTCTAAGTCTGTGGTTCCGAGAGGGGGTAACCAGGCTCACTAATAAAGGTCAAGCCACTTGGCTGCCAGAATGCCGTGCTTCAGCACAGACCAGAAAGGCATTGTGATAAGCGTATCCCCGGTATAGTCAGGGGTTAATGGGAGTCGTCCCCGCCCCCCCAGTATACGGCCAGAACCATGGACCCGGTACTTGTGGTTCGGACTCTCTCCAACCAGCCATAATGTTGTGAGAGTGAAATTATGTCTAAGTCCAGCTTTGGTACATTAGAAGCAACTCTGAAACTTAACCTAAGCGTTTTTCGAAGCTACTTTTTGGCTAACTTCTTATAGGAAGGTCTAGGAGCTCTGAAAATGAACGTGCGCGTCTTTCACTCTTCCCGAGGGACTTAGAAGAATTTTGTGATATTTTTTATTAAATGGTGTATAAGGGTATATATATAAATATATTTTATGCACTGTATATGAGCTGGCGATTTCTAAGTCTGTGGTTCCGAGAGGGGGTAACCAGGCTCACTAATAAAGGTCAAGCCACTTGGCTGCCAGAATGCCCTGCTTCAGCACAGACCAGAAAGGCATTGTGATAAGCGTATCCCCGGTATAGTCAGGGGTTAATGGGAGTCGTCCCCGTCCCCCCAGTATACGGCCAGAACCATGGACCCGGTACTTGTGGTTCGGACTCTCTCCAACCAGCCATAATGTTGTGAGAGTGAAATTATGTCTAAGTCCAGCTTTGGTACATTAGAAGCAACTCTGAAACTTAACCTAAGCGTTTTTCGAAGCTACTTTTTGGCTAACTTCTTATAGGAAGGTCTAGGAGCTCTGAAAATGAACGTGCGCGTCTTTCACTCTTCCCGAGGGACTTAGAAGAATTTTGTGATATTTTTTATTAAATGGTGTATAAGGGTATATATATAAATATATTTTATGCACTGTATATGAGCTGGCGATTTCTAAGTCTGTGGTTCCGAGAGGGGGTAACCAGGCTCACTAATAAAGGTCAAGCCACTTGGCTGCCAGAATGCCGTGCTTCAGCACAGACCAGAAAGGCATTGTGATAAGCGTATCCCCGGTATAGTCAGGGGTTAATGGGAGTCGTCCCCGCCCCCCCAGTATACGGCCAGAACCATGGACCCGGTACTTGTGGTTCGGACTCTCTCCAACCAGCCATAATGTTGTGAGAGTGAAATTATGTCTAAGTCCAGCTTTGGTACATTAGAAGCAACTCTGAAACTTAACCTAAGCGTTTTTCGAAGCTACTTTTTGGCTAACTTCTTATAGGAAGGTCTAGGAGCTCTGAAAATGAACGTGCGCGTCTTTCACTCTTCCCGAGGGACTTAGAAGAATTTTGTGATATTTTTTATTAAAATGGTGTATAAGGGTATATATATAAATATATTTTATGCACTGTATATGAGCTGGCGATTTCTAAGTCTGTGGTTCCGAGAGGGGGTAACCAGGCTCACTAATAAAGGTCAAGCCTCTTGGCTGCCAGAATGCCGTGCTTCAGCACAGACCAGAAAGGCATTGTGATAAGCGTATCCCCGGTATAGTCAGGGGTTAATGGGAGTCGTCCCCGCCCCCCCAGTATACGGCCAGAACCATGGACCCGGTACTTGTGGTTCGGAATCTCTCCAACCAGCCATAATGTTGTGAGAGTGAAATTATGTCTAAGTCCAGCTTTGGTACATTAGAAGCAACTCTGAAACTTAACCTAAGCGTTTTTCGAAGCTACTTTTTGGCTAACTTCTTATAGGAAGGTCTAGGAGCTCTGAAAATGAACGTGCGCGTCTTTCACTCTTCCCGAGGGACTTAGAAGAATTTTGTGATATTTTTTATTAAATGGTGTATAAGGGTATATATATAAATATATTTTATGCACTGTATATGAGCTGGCGATTTCTAAGTCTGTGGTTCCGAGAGGGGGTAACCAGGCTCACTAATAAAGGTCAAGCCACTTGGCTGCCAGAATGCCGTGCTTCAGCACAGATCAGAAAGGCATTGTGATAAGCGTATCCCCGGTATAGTCAGGGGTTAATGGGAGTCGTCCCCGCCCCCCCAGTATACGGCCAGAACCATGGACCCGGTACTTGTGGTTCGGACTCTCTCCAACCAGCCATAATGTTGTGAGAGTGAAATTATGTCTAAGTCCAGCTTTGGTACATTAGAAGCAACTCTGAAATTTAACCTAAGCGTTTTTCGAAGCTACTTTTTGGCTAACTTCTTATAGGAAGGTCTAGGAGCTCTGAAAATGAACGTGCGCGTCTTTCACTGTTCCCGAGGGACTTAGAAGAATTTTGTGATATTTTTTATTAAAATGGCGTATAAGGGTATATATATAAATATATTTTATGCACTGTATATGAGCTGGCGATTTCTAAGTCTGTGGTTCCGAGAGGGGGTAACCAGGCTCACTAATAAAGGTCAAGCCACTTGGCTGCCAGAATGCCCTGCTTCAGCACAGACCAGAAAGGCATTGTGATAAGCGTATCCCCGGTATAGTCAGGGGTTAATGGGAGTCGTCCCCGTCCCCCCAGTATACGGCCAGAACCATGGACCCGGTACTTGTGGTTCGGACTGTCTCCAACCAGCCATAATGTTGTGAGAGTGAAATTATGTCTAAGTCCAGCTTTGGTACATTAGAAGCAACTCTGAAACTTAACATAAGCGTTTTTCGAAGCTACTTTTTGGCTAACTTCTTATAGCAAGGTCTAGGAGCTCTGAAAATGAACGTGCGCGTCTTTCAATCTTCCCGAGGGACTTAGAAGAATTTTGTGATATTTTTTATTAAATGGTGTATAAGGGTATATATATAAATATATTTTATGCACTGTATATGAGCTGGCGATTTCTAAGTCTGTGGTTCCGAGAGGGGGTAACCAGGCTCACTAATAAAGGTCAAGCCACTTGGCTGCCAGAATGCCCTGCTTCAGCACAGACCAGAAAGGCATTGTGATAAGCGTATCCCCGGTATAGTCAGGGGTTAATGGGAGTCGTCCCCGTCCCCCCAGTATACGGCCAGAACCATGGACCCGGTACTTGTGGTTCGGACTCTCTCCAACCAGCCATAATAGTGTGAGAGTGAAATTATGTCTAAGTCCAGCTTTGGTACATTAGAAGCAACTCTGAAACTTAACCTAAGCGTTTTTCGAAGCTACTTTTTGGCTAACTTCTTATAGGAAGGTCTAGGAGCTCTGAAAATGAACGTGCGCGTCTTTCACTCTTCCCGAGGGACTTAGAAGAATTTTGTGATATTTTTTATTAAATGGTGTATAAGGGTATATATATAAATATATTTTATGCACTGTATATGAGCTGGCGATTTCTAAGTCTGTGGTTCCGAGAGGGGGTAACCAGGCTCACTAATAAAGGTCAAGCCACTTGGCTGCCAGAATGCCGTGCTTCAGCACAGACCAGAAAGGCATTGTGATAAGCGTATCCCCGGTATAGTCAGGGGTTAATGGGAGTCGTCCCCGCCCCCCCAGTATACGGCCAGAACCATGGACCCGGTACTTGTGGTTCGGACTCTCTCCAACCAGCCATAATGTTGTGAGAGTGAAATTATGTCTAAGTCCAGCTTTGGTACATTAGAAGCAACTCTGAAACTTAACCTAAGCGTTTTTCGAAGCTACTTTTTGGCTAACTTCTTATAGGAAGGTCTAGGAGCTCTGAAAATGAACGTGCGCGTCTTTCACTCTTCCCGAGGGACTTAGAAGAATTTTGTGATATTTTTTATTAAATGGTGTATAAGGGTATATATATAAATATATTTTATGCACTGTATATGAGCTGGCGATTTCTAAGTCTGTGGTTCCGAGAGGGGGTAACCAGGCTCACTAATAAAGGTCAAGCCACTTGGCTGCCAGAATGCCGTGCTTCAGCACAGACCAGAAAGGCATTGTGATAAGCGTATCCCCGGTATAGTCAGGGGTTAATGGGAGTCGTCCCCGCCCCCCCAGTATACGGCCAGAACCATGGACCCGGTACTTGTGGTTCGGACTCTCTCCAACCAGCCATAATGTTGTGAGAGTGAAATTATGTCTAAGTCCAGCTTTGGTACATTAGAAGCAACTCTGAAACTTAACCTAAGCGTTTTTCGAAGCTACTTTTTGGCTAACTTCTTATAGGAAGGTCTAGGAGCTCTGAAAATGAACGTGCGCGTCTTTCACTCTTCCCGAGGGACTTAGAAGAATTTTGTGATATTTTTTATTAAATGGTGTATAAGGGTATATATATAAATATATTTTATGCACTGTATATGAGCTGGCGATTTCTAAGTCTGTGGTTCCGAGAGGGGGTAACCAGGCTCACTAATAAAGGTCAAGCCACTTGGCTGCCAGAATGCCCTGCTTCAGCACAGACCAGAAAGGCATTGTGATAAGCGTATCCCCGGTATAGTCAGGGGTTAATGGGAGTCGTCCCCGTCCCCCCAGTATACGGCCAGAACCATGGACCCGGTACTTGTGGTTCGGACTCTCTCCAACCAGCCATAATAGTGTGAGAGTGAAATTATGTCTAAGTCCAGCTTTGGTACATTAGAAGCAACTCTGAAACTTAACCTAAGCGTTTTTCGAAGCTACTTTTTGGCTAACTTCTTATAGGAAGGTCTAGGAGCTCTGAAAATGAACGTGCGCGTCTTTCACTCTTCCCGAGGGACTTAGAAGAATTTTGTGATATTTTTTATTAAATGGTGTATAAGGGTATATATATAAATATATTTTATGCACTGTATATGAGCTGGCGATTTCTAAGTCTGTGGTTCCGAGAGGGGGTAACCAGGCTCACTAATAAAGGTCAAGCCACTTGGCTGCCAGAATGCCTTGCTTCAGCACAGACCAGAAAGGCATTGTGATAAGCGTATCCCCGGTATAGTCAGGGGTTAATGGGAGTCGTCCCCGCCCCCCCAGTATACGGCCAGAACCATGGACCCGGTACTTGTGGTTCGGACTCTCTCCAACCAGCCATAATGTTGTGAGAGTGAAATTATGTCTAAGTCCAGCTTTGGTACATTAGAAGCAACTCTGAAACTTAACCTAAGCGTTTTTCGAAGCTACTTTTTGGCTAACTTCTTATAGGAAGGTCTAGGAGCTCTGAAAATGAACGTGCGCGTCTTTCACTCTTCCCGAGGGACTTAGAAGAATTTTGTGATATTTTTTATTAAATGGTGTATAAGGGTATATATATAAATATATTTTATGCACTGTATATGAGCTGGCGATTTCTAAGTCTGTGGTTCCGAGAGGGGGTAACCAGGCTCACTAATAAAGGTCAAGCCACTTGGCTGCCAGAATGCCGTGCTTCAGCACAGATCAGAAAGGCATTGTGATAAGCGTATCCCCGGTATAGTCAGGGGTTAATGGGAGTCGTCCCCGCCCCCCCAGTATACGGCCAGAACCATGGACCCGGTACTTGTGGTTCGGACTCTCTCCAACCAGCCATAATGTTGTGAGAGTGAAATTATGTCTAAGTCCAGCTTTGGTACATTAGAAGCAACTCTGAAACTTAACCTAAGCGTTTTTCGAAGCTACTTTTTGGCTAACTTCTTATAGGAAGGTCTAGGAGCTCTGAAAATGAACGTGCGCGTCTTTCACTCTTCCCGAGGGACTTAGAAGAATTTTGTGATATTTTTTATTAAAATGGCGTATAAGGGTATATATATAAATATATTTTATGCACTGTATATGAGCTGGCGATTTCTAAGTCTGTGGTTCCGAGAGGGGGTAACCAGGCTCACTAATAAAGGTCAAGCCACTTGGCTGCCAGAATGCCCTGCTTCAGCACAGACCAGAAAGGCATTGTGATAAGCGTATCCCCGGTATAGTCAGGGGTTAATGGGAGTCGTCCCCGTCCCCCCAGTATACGGCCAGAACCATGGACCCGGTACTTGTGGTTCGGACTGTCTCCAACCAGCCATAATGTTGTGAGAGTGAAATTATGTCTAAGTCCAGCTTTGGTACATTAGAAGCAACTCTGAAACTTAACATAAGCGTTTTTCGAAGCTACTTTTTGGCTAACTTCTTATAGCAAGGTCTAGGAGCTCTGAAAATGAACGTGCGCGTCTTTCACTCTTCCCGAGGGACTTAGAAGAATTTTGTGATATTTTTTATTAAATGGTGTATAAGGGTATATATATAAATATATTTTATGCACTGTATATGAGCTGGCGATTTCTAAGTCTGTGGTTCCGAGAGGGGGTAACCAGGCTCACTAATAAAGGTCAAGCCACTTGGCTGCCAGAATGCCCTGCTTCAGCACAGACCAGAAAGGCATTGTGATAAGCGTATCCCCGGTATAGTCAGGGGTTAATGGGAGTCGTCCCCGTCCCCCCAGTATACGGCCAGAACCATGGACCCGGTACTTGTGGTTCGGACTCTCTCCAACCAGCCATAATGTTGTGAGAGTGAAATTATGTCTAAGTCCAGCTTTGGTACATTAGAAGCAACTCTGAAACTTAACCTAAGCGTTTTTCGAAGCTACTTTTTGGCTAACTTCTTATAGGAAGGTCTAGGAGCTCTGAAAATGAACGTGCGCGTCTTTCACTCTTCCCGAGGGACTTAGAAGAATTTTGTGATATTTTTTATTAAATGGTGTATAAGGGTATATATATAAATATATTTTATGCACTGTATATGAGCTGGCGATTTCTAAGTCTGTGGTTCCGAGAGGGGGTAACCAGGCTCACTAATAAAGGTCAAGCCACTTGGCTGCCAGAATGCCGTGCTTCAGCACAGACCAGAAAGGCATTGTGATAAGCGTATCCCCGGTATAGTCAGGGGTTAATGGGAGTCGTCCCCGCCCCCCCAGTATACGGCCAGAACCATGGACCCGGTACTTGTGGTTCGGACTGTCTCCAACCAGCCATAATGTTGTGAGAGTGAAATTATGTCTAAGTCCAGCTTTGGTACATTAGAAGCAACTCTGAAACTTAACCTAAGCGTTTTTCGAAGCTACTTTTTGGCTAACTTCTTATAGGAAGGTCTAGGAGCTCTAAAAATGAACGTGCGCGTCTTTCACTCTTCCCGAGGGACTTAGAAGAATTTTGTGATATTTTTTATTAAATGGTGTATAAGGGTATATATATAAATATATTTTATGCACTGTATATGAGCTGGCGATTTCTAAGTCTGTGGTTCCGAGAGGGGGTAACCAGGCTCACTAATAAAGGTCAAGCCACTTGGCTGCCAGAATGCCGTGCTTCAGCACATACCAGAAAGGCATTGTGATAAGCGTATCCCCGGTATAGTCAGGGGTTAATGGGAGTCGTCCCCGCCCCCCCAGTATACGGCCAGAACCATGGACCCGGTACTTGTGGTTCGGACTCTCTCCAACCAGCCATAATGTTGTGAGAGTGAAATTATGTCTAAGTCCAGCTTTGGTACATTAGAAGCAACTCTGAAACTTAACCTAAGCGTTTTTCGAAGCTACTTTTTGGCTAACTTCTTATAGGAAGGTCTAGGAGCTCTGAAAATGAACGTGCGCGTCTTTCACTCTTCCCGAGGGACTTAGAAGAATTTTGTGATATTTTTTATTAAAATGGTGTATAAGGGTATATATATAAATATATTTTATGCACTGTATATGAGCTGGCGATTTCTAAGTCTGTGGTTCCGAGAGGGGGTAACCAGGCTCACTAATAAAGGTCAAGCCACTTGGCTGCCAGAATGCCCTGCTTCAGCACAGACCAGAAAGGCATTGTGATAAGCGTATCCCCGGTATAGTCAGGGGTTAATGGGAGTCGTCCCCGTCCCCCCAGTATACGGCCAGAACCATGGACCCGGTACTTGTGGTTCGGACTGTCTCCAACCAGCCATAATGTTGTGAGAGTGAAATTATGTCTAAGTCCAGCTTTGGTACATTAGAAGCAACTCTGAAACTTAACCTAAGCGTTTTTCGAAGCTACTTTTTGGCTAACTTCTTATAGGAAGGTCTAGGAGCTCTGAAAATGAACGTGCGCGTCTTTCACTCTTCCCGAGGGACTTAGAAGAATTTTGTGATATTTTTTATTAAAATGGTGTATAAAGGTATATATATAAATATATTTTATGCACTGTATATGAGCTGGCGATTTCTAAGTCTGTGGTTCCGAGAGGGGGTAACCAGGCTCACTAATAAAGGTCAAGCCACTTGGCTGCCAGAATGCCCTGCTTCAGCACAGACCAGAAAGGCATTGTGATAAGCGTATCCCCGGTATAGTCAAGGGTTAATGGGAGTCGTCCCCGTCCCCCCAGTATACGGCCAGAACCATGGACCCGGTACTTGTGGTTCGGACTCTCTCCAACCAGCCATAATGTTGTGAGAGTGAAATTATGTCTAAGTCCAGCTTTGGTACATTAGAAGCAACTCTGAAACTTAACCTAAGCGTTTTTCGAAGCTACTTTTTGGCTAACTTCTTATAGGAAGGTCTAGGAGCTCTGAAAATGAACGTGCGCGTCTTTCACTCTTCCCGAGGGACTTAGAAGAATTTTGTGATATTTTTTATTAAATGGTGTATAAGGGTATATATATAAATATATTTTATGCACTGTATATGAGCTGGCGATTTCTAAGTCTGTGGTTCCGAGAGGGGGTAACCAGGCTCACTAATAAAGGTCAAGCCACTTGGCTGCCAGAATGCCCTGCTTCAGCACAGACCAGAAAGGCATTGTGATAAGCGTATCCCCGGTATAGTCAGGGGTTAATGGGAGTCGTCCCCGTCCCCCCAGTATACGGCCAGAACCATGGACCCGGTACTTGTGGTTCGGACTCTCTCCAACCAGCCATAATGTTGTGAGAGTGAAATTATGTCTAAGTCCAGCTTTGGTACATTAGAAGCAACTCTGAAACTTAACCTAAGCGTTTTTCGAAGCTACTTTTTGGCTAACTTCTTATAGGAAGGTCTAGGAGCTCTGAAAATGAACGTGCGCGTCTTTCACTCTTCCCGAGGGACTTAGAAGAATTTTGTGATATTTTTTATTAAATGGTGTATAAGGGTATATATATAAATATATTTTATGCACTGTATATGAGCTGGCGATTTCTAAGTCTGTGGTTCCGAGAGGGGGTAACCAGGCTCACTAATAAAGGTCAAGCCACTTGGCTGCCAGAATGCCGTGCTTCAGCACAGACCAGAAAGGCATTGTGATAAGCGTATCCCCGGTATAGTCAGGGGTTAATGGGAGTCGTCCCCGCCCCCCCAGTATACGGCCAGAACCATGGACCCGGTACTTGTGGTTCGGACTCTCTCCAACCAGCCATAATGTTGTGAGAGTGAAATTATGTCTAAGTCCAGCTTTGGTACATTAGAAGCAACTCTGAAACTTAACCTAAGCGTTTTTCGAAGCTACTTTTTGGCTAACTTCTTATAGGAAGGTCTAGGAGCTCTGAAAATGAACGTGCGCGTCTTTCACTCTTCCCGAGGGACTTAGAAGAATTTTGTGATATTTTTTATTAAATGGTGTATAAGGGTATATATATAAATATATTTTATGCACTGTATATGAGCTGGCGATTTCTAAGTCTGTGGTTCCGAGAGGGGGTAACCAGGCTCACTAATAAAGGTCAAGCCACTTGGCTGCCAGAATGCCCTGCTTCAGCACAGACCAGAAAGGCATTGTGATAAGCGTATCCCCGGTATAGTCAGGGGTTAATGGGAGTCGTCCCCGTCCCCCCAGTATACGGCCAGAACCATGGACCCGGTACTTGTGGTTCGGACTCTCTCCAACCAGCCATAATGTTGTGAGAGTGAAATTATGTCTAAGTCCAGCTTTGGTACATTAGAAGCAACTCTGAAACTTAACCTAAGCGTTTTTCGAAGCTACTTTTTGGCTAACTTCTTATAGGAAGGTCTAGGAGCTCTGAAAATGAACGTGCGCGTCTTTCACTCTTCCCGAGGGACTTAGAAGAATTTTGTGATATTTTTTATTAAAATGGTGTATAAGGGTATATATATAAATATATTTTATGCACTGTATATGAGCTGGCGATTTCTAAGTCTGTGGTTCCGAGAGGGGGTAACCAGGCTCACTAATAAAGGTCAAGCCACTTGGCTGCCAGAATGCCGTGCTTCAGCACAGACCAGAAAGGCATTGTGATAAGCGTATCCCCGGTATAGTCAGGGGTTAATGGGAGTCGTCCCCGCCCCCCCAGTATACGGCCAGAACCATGGACCCGGTACTTGTGGTTCGGACTGTCTCCAACCAGCCATAATGTTGTGAGAGTGAAATTATGTCTAAGTCCAGCTTTGGTACATTAGAAGCAACTCTGAAACTTAACCTAAGCGTTTTTCGAAGCTACTTTTTGGCTAACTTCTTATAGGAAGGTCTAGGAGCTCTGAAAATGAACGTGCGCGTCTTTCACTCTTCCCGAGGGACTTAGAAGAATTTTGTGATATTTTTTATTAAAATGGTGTATAAGGGTATATATATAAATATATTTTATGCACTGTATATGAGCTGGCGATTTCTAAGTCTGTGGTTCCGAGAGGGGGTAACCAGGCTCACTAATAAAGGTCAAGCCACTTGGCTGCCAGAATGCCGTGCTTCAGCACAGACCAGAAAGGCATTGTGATAAGCGTATCCCCGGTATAGTCAGGGGTTAATGGGAGTCGTCCCCGCCCCCCCAGTATACGGCCAGAACCATGGACCCGGTACTTGTGGTTCGGACTCTCTCCAACCAGCCATAATGTTGTGAGAGTGAAATTATGTCTAAGTCCAGCTTTGGTACATTAGAAGCAACTCTGAAACTTAACCTAAGCGTTTTTCGAAGCTACTTTTTGGCTAACTTCTTATAGGAAGGTCTAGGAGCTCTGAAAATGAACGTGCGCGTCTTTCACTCTTCCCGAGGGACTTAGAAGAATTTTGTGATATTTTTTATTAAAATGGTGTATAAGGGTATATATATAAATATATTTTATGCACTGTATATGAGCTGGCGATTTCTAAGTCTGTGGTTCCGAGAGGGGGTAACCAGGCTCACTAATAAAGGTCAAGCCACTTGGCTGCCAGAATGCCGTGCTTCAGCACAGACCAGAAAGGCATTGTGATAAGCGTATCCCCGGTATAGTCAGGGGTTAATGGGAGTCGTCCCCGCCCCCCCAGTATACGGCCAGAACCATGGACCCGGTACTTGTGGTTCGGACTCTCTCCAACCAGCCATAATGTTGTGAGAGTGAAATTATGTCTAAGTCCAGCTTTGGTACATTAGAAGCAACTCTGAAACTTAACCTAAGCGTTTTTCGAAGCTACTTTTTGGCTAACTTCTTATAGGAAGGTCTAGGAGCTCTGAAAATGAACGTGCGCGTCTTTCACTCTTCCCGAGGGACTTAGAAGAATTTTGTGATATTTTTTATTAAATGGTGTATAAGGGTATATATATAAATATATTTTATGCACTGTATATGAGCTGGCGATTTCTAAGTCTGTGGTTCCGAGAGGGGGTAACCAGGCTCACTAATAAAGGTCAAGCCACTTGGCTGCCAGAATGCCGTGCTTCAGCACAGACCAGAAAGGCATTGTGATAAGCGTATCCCCGGTATAGTCAGGGGTTAATGGGAGTCGTCCCCGCCCCCCCAGTATACGGCCAGAACCATGGACCCGGTACTTGTGGTTCGGACTCTCTCCAACCAGCCATAATGTTGTGAGAGTGAAATTATGTCTAAGTCCAGCTTTGGTACATTAGAAGCAACTCTGAAACTTAACCTAAGCGTTTTTCGAAGCTACTTTTTGGCTAACTTCTTATAGGAAGGTCTAGGAGCTCTGAAAATGAACGTGCGCGTCTTTCACTCTTCCCGAGGGACTTAGAAGAATTTTGTGATATTTTTTATTAAAATGGCGTATAAGGGTATATATATAAATATATTTTATGCACTGTATATGAGCTGGCGATTTCTAAGTCTGTGGTTCCGAGAGGGGGTAACCAGGCTCACTAATAAAGGTCAAGCCACTTGGCTGCCAGAATGCCCTGCTTCAGCACAGACCAGAAAGGCATTGTGATAAGCGTATCCCCGGTATAGTCAGGGGTTAATGGGAGTCGTCCCCGTCCCCCCAGTATACGGCCAGAACCATGGACCCGGTACTTGTGGTTCGGACTGTCTCCAACCAGCCATAATGTTGTGAGAGTGAAATTATGTCTAAGTCCAGCTTTGGTACATTAGAAGCAACTCTGAAACTTAACATAAGCGTTTTTCGAAGCTACTTTTTGGCTAACTTCTTATAGCAAGGTCTAGGAGCTCTGAAAATGAACGTGCGCGTCTTTCACTCTTCCCGAGGGACTTAGAAGAATTTTGTGATATTTTTTATTAAATGGTGTATAAGGGTATATATATAAATATATTTTATGCACTGTATATGAGCTGGCGATTTCTAAGTCTGTGGTTCCGAGAGGGGGTAACCAGGCTCACTAATAAAGGTCAAGCCACTTGGCTGCCAGAATGCCCTGCTTCAGCACAGACCAGAAAGGCATTGTGATAAGCGTATCCCCGGTATAGTCAGGGGTTAATGGGAGTCGTCCCCGTCCCCCCAGTATACGGCCAGAACCATGGACCCGGTACTTGTGGTTCGGACTCTCTCCAACCAGCCATAATGTTGTGAGAGTGAAATTATGTCTAAGTCCAGCTTTGGTACATTAGAAGCAACTCTGAAACTTAACCTAAGCGTTTTTCGAAGCTACTTTTTGGCTAACTTCTTATAGGAAGGTCTAGGAGCTCTGAAAATGAACGTGCGCGTCTTTCACTCTTCCCGAGGGACTTAGAAGAATTTTGTGATATTTTTTATTAAATGGTGTATAAGGGTATATATATAAATATATTTTATGCACTGTATATGAGCTGGCGATTTCTAAGTCTGTGGTTCCGAGAGGGGGTAACCAGGCTCACTAATAAAGGTCAAGCCACTTGGCTGCCAGAATGCCCTGCTTCAGCACAGACCAGAAAGGCATTGTGATAAGCGTATCCCCGGTATAGTCAGGGGTTAATGGGAGTCGTCCCCGTCCCCCCAGTATACGGCCAGAACCATGGACCCGGTACTTGTGGTTCGGACTCTCTCCAACCAGCCATAATGTTGTGAGAGTGAAATTATGTCTAAGTCCAGCTTTGGTACATTAGAAGCAACTCTGAAACTTAACCTAAGCGTTTTTCGAAGCTACTTTTTGGCTAACTTCTTATAGGAAGGTCTAGGAGCTCTGAAAATGAACGTGCGCGTCTTTCACTCTTCCCGAGGGACTTAGAAGAATTTTGTGATATTTTTTATTAAAATGGCGTATAAGGGTATATATATAAATATATTTTATGCACTGTATATGAGCTGGCGATTTCTAAGTCTGTGGTTCCGAGAGGGGGTAACCAGGCTCACTAATAAAGGTCAAGCCACTTGGCTGCCAGAATGCCCTGCTTCAGCACAGACCAGAAAGGCATTGTGATAAGCGTATCCCCGGTATAGTCAGGGGTTAATGGGAGTCGTCCCCGTCCCCCCAGTATACGGCCAGAACCATGGACCCGGTACTTGTGGTTCGGACTGTCTCCAACCAGCCATAATGTTGTGAGAGTGAAATTATGTCTAAGTCCAGCTTTGGTACATTAGAAGCAACTCTGAAACTTAACATAAGCGTTTTTCGAAGCTACTTTTTGGCTAACTTCTTATAGCAAGGTCTAGGAGCTCTGAAAATGAACGTGCGCGTCTTTCACTCTTCCCGAGGGACTTAGAAGAATTTTGTGATATTTTTTATTAAATGGTGTATAAGGGTATATATATAAATATATTTTATGCACTGTATATGAGCTGGCGATTTCTAAGTCTGTGGTTCCGAGAGGGGGTAACCAGGCTCACTAATAAAGGTCAAGCCACTTGGCTGCCAGAATGCCCTGCTTCAGCACAGACCAGAAAGGCATTGTGATAAGCGTATCCCCGGTATAGTCAGGGGTTAATGGGAGTCGTCCCCGTCCCCCCAGTATACGGCCAGAACCATGGACCCGGTACTTGTGGTTCGGACTCTCTCCAACCAGCCATAATGTTGTGAGAGTGAAATTATGTCTAAGTCCAGCTTTGGTACATTAGAAGCAACTCTGAAACTTAACCTAAGCGTTTTTCGAAGCTACTTTTTGGCTAACTTCTTATAGGAAGGTCTAGGAGCTCTGAAAATGAACGTGCGCGTCTTTCACTCTTCCCGAGGGACTTAGAAGAATTTTGTGATATTTTTTATTAAATGGTGTATAAGGGTATATATATAAATATATTTTATGCACTGTATATGAGCTGGCGATTTCTAAGTCTGTGGTTCCGAGAGGGGGTAACCAGGCTCACTAATAAAGGTCAAGCCACTTGGCTGCCAGAATGCCCTGCTTCAGCACAGACCAGAAAGGCATTGTGATAAGCGTATCCCCGGTATAGTCAGGGGTTAATGGGAGTCGTCCCCGTCCCCCCAGTATACGGCCAGAACCATGGACCCGGTACTTGTGGTTCGGACTCTCTCCAACCAGCCATAATGTTGTGAGAGTGAAATTATGTCTAAGTCCAGCTTTGGTACATTAGAAGCAACTCTGAAACTTAACCTAAGCGTTTTTCGAAGCTACTTTTTGGCTAACTTCTTATAGGAAGGTCTAGGAGCTCTGAAAATGAACGTGCGCGTCTTTCACTCTTCCCGAGGGACTTAGAAGAATTTTGTGATATTTTTTATTAAATGGTGTATAAGGGTATATATATAAATATATTTTATGCACTGTATATGAGCTGGCGATTTCTAAGTCTGTGGTTCCGAGAGGGGGTAACCAGGCTCACTAATAAAGGTCAAGCCACTTGGCTGCCAGAATGCCGTGCTTCAGCACAGACCAGAAAGGCATTGTGATAAGCGTATCCCCGGTATAGTCAGGGGTTAATGGGAGTCGTCCCCGCCCCCCCAGTATACGGCCAGAACCATGGACCCGGTACTTGTGGTTCGGACTGTCTCCAACCAGCCATAATGTTGTGAGAGTGAAATTATGTCTAAGTCCAGCTTTGGTACATTAGAAGCAACTCTGAAACTTAACCTAAGCGTTTTTCGAAGCTACTTTTTGGCTAACTTCTTATAGGAAGGTCTAGGAGCTCTGAAAATGAACGTGCGCGTCTTTCACTCTTCCCGAGGGACTTAGAAGAATTTTGTGATATTTTTTATTAAATGGTGTATAAGGGTATATATATAAATATATTTTATGCACTGTATATGAGCTGGCGATTTCTAAGTCTGTGGTTCCGAGAGGGGGTAACCAGGCTCACTAATAAAGGTCAAGCCACTTGGCTGCCAGAATGCCCTGCTTCAGCACAGACCAGAAAGGCATTGTGATAAGCGTATCCCCGGTATAGTCAGGGGTTAATGGGAGTCGTCCCCGTCCCCCCAGTATACGGCCAGAACCATGGACCCGGTACTTGTGGTTCGGACTCTCTCCAACCAGCCATAATGTTGTGAGAGTGAAATTATGTCTAAGTCCAGCTTTGGTACATTAGAAGCAACTCTGAAACTTAACCTAAGCGTTTTTCGAAGCTACTTTTTGGCTAACTTCTTATAGGAAGGTCTAGGAGCTCTGAAAATGAACGTGCGCGTCTTTCACTCTTCCCGAGGGACTTAGAAGAATTTTGTGATATTTTTTATTAAAATGGCGTATAAGGGTATATATATAAATATATTTTATGCACTGTATATGAGCTGGCGATTTCTAAGTCTGTGGTTCCGAGAGGGGGTAACCAGGCTCACTAATAAAGGTCAAGCCACTTGGCTGCCAGAATGCCCTGCTTCAGCACAGACCAGAAAGGCATTGTGATAAGCGTATCCCCGGTATAGTCAGGGGTTAATGGGAGTCGTCCCCGTCCCCCCAGTATACGGCCAGAACCATGGACCCGGTACTTGTGGTTCGGACTGTCTCCAACCAGCCATAATGTTGTGAGAGTGAAATTATGTCTAAGTCCAGCTTTGGTACATTAGAAGCAACTCTGAAACTTAACATAAGCGTTTTTCGAAGCTACTTTTTGGCTAACTTCTTATAGCAAGGTCTAGGAGCTCTGAAAATGAACGTGCGCGTCTTTCACTCTTCCCGAGGGACTTAGAAGAATTTTGTGATATTTTTTATTAAATGGTGTATAAGGGTATATATATAAATATATTTTATGCACTGTATATGAGCTGGCGATTTCTAAGTCTGTGGTTCCGAGAGGGGGTAACCAGGCTCACTAATAAAGGTCAAGCCACTTGGCTGCCAGAATGCCCTGCTTCAGCACAGACCAGAAAGGCATTGTGATAAGCGTATCCCCGGTATAGTCAGGGGTTAATGGGAGTCGTCCCCGTCCCCCCAGTATACGGCCAGAACCATGGACCCGGTACTTGTGGTTCGGACTCTCTCCAACCAGCCATAATGTTGTGAGAGTGAAATTATGTCTAAGTCCAGCTTTGGTACATTAGAAGCAACTCTGAAACTTAACCTAAGCGTTTTTCGAAGCTACTTTTTGGCTAACTTCTTATAGGAAGGTCTAGGAGCTCTGAAAATGAACGTGCGCGTCTTTCACTCTTCCCGAGGGACTTAGAAGAATTTTGTGATATTTTTTATTAAATGGTGTATAAGGGTATATATATAAATATATTTTATGCACTGTATATGAGCTGGCGATTTCTAAGTCTGTGGTTCCGAGAGGGGGTAACCAGGCTCACTAATAAAGGTCAAGCCACTTGGCTGCCAGAATGCCCTGCTTCAGCACAGACCAGAAAGGCATTGTGATAAGCGTATCCCCGGTATAGTCAGGGGTTAATGGGAGTCGTCCCCGTCCCCCCAGTATACGGCCAGAACCATGGACCCGGTACTTGTGGTTCGGACTCTCTCCAACCAGCCATAATGTTGTGAGAGTGAAATTATGTCTAAGTCCAGCTTTGGTACATTAGAAGCAACTCTGAAACTTAACCTAAGCGTTTTTCGAAGCTACTTTTTGGCTAACTTCTTATAGGAAGGTCTAGGAGCTCTGAAAATGAACGTGCGCGTCTTTCACTCTTCCCGAGGGACTTAGAAGAATTTTGTGATATTTTTTATTAAATGGTGTATAAGGGTATATATATAAATATATTTTATGCACTGTATATGAGCTGGCGATTTCTAAGTCTGTGGTTCCGAGAGGGGGTAACCAGGCTCACTAATAAAGGTCAAGCCACTTGGCTGCCAGAATGCCGTGCTTCAGCACAGACCAGAAAGGCATTGTGATAAGCGTATCCCCGGTATAGTCAGGGGTTAATGGGAGTCGTCCCCGCCCCCCCAGTATACGGCCAGAACCATGGACCCGGTACTTGTGGTTCGGACTGTCTCCAACCAGCCATAATGTTGTGAGAGTGAAATTATGTCTAAGTCCAGCTTTGGTACATTAGAAGCAACTCTGAAACTTAACCTAAGCGTTTTTCGAAGCTACTTTTTGGCTAACTTCTTATAGGAAGGTCTAGGAGCTCTAAAAATGAACGTGCGCGTCTTTCACTCTTCCCGAGGGACTTAGAAGAATTTTGTGATATTTTTTATTAAATGGTGTATAAGGGTATATATATAAATATATTTTATGCACTGTATATGAGCTGGCGATTTCTAAGTCTGTGGTTCCGAGAGGGGGTAACCAGGCTCACTAATAAAGGTCAAGCCACTTGGCTGCCAGAATGCCCTGCTTCAGCACAGACCAGAAAGGCATTGTGATAAGCGTATCCCCGGTATAGTCAGGGGTTAATGGGAGTCGTCCCCGTCCCCCCAGTATACGGCCAGAACCATGGACCCGGTACTTGTGGTTCGGACTGTCTCCAACCAGCCATAATGTTGTGAGAGTGAAATTATGTCTAAGTCCAGCTTTGGTACATTAGAAGCAACTCTGAAACTTAACCTAAGCGTTTTTCGAAGCTACTTTTTGGCTAACTTCTTATAGGAAGGTCTAGGAGCTCTGAAAATGAACGTGCGCGTCTTTCACTCTTCCCGAGGGACTTAGAAGAATTTTGTGATATTTTTTATTAAATGGTGTATAAGGGTATATATATAAATATATTTTATGCACTGTATATGAGCTGGCGATTTCTAAGTCTGTGGTTCCGAGAGGGGGTAACCAGGCTCACTAATAAAGGTCAAGCCACTTGGCTGCCAGAATGCCGTGCTTCAGCACATACCAGAAAGGCATTGTGATAAGCGTATCCCCGGTATAGTCAGGGGTTAATGGGAGTCGTCCCCGCCCCCCCAGTATACGGCCAGAACCATGGACCCGGTACTTGTGGTTCGGACTCTCTCCAACCAGCCATAATGTTGTGAGAGTGAAATTATGTCTAAGTCCAGCTTTGGTACATTAGAAGCAACTCTGAAACTTAACCTAAGCGTTTTTCGAAGCTACTTTTTGGCTAACTTCTTATAGGAAGGTCTAGGAGCTCTGAAAATGAACGTGCGCGTCTTTCACTCTTCCCGAGGGACTTAGAAGAATTTTGTGATATTTTTTATTAAAATGGTGTATAAGGGTATATATATAAATATATTTTATGCACTGTATATGAGCTGGCGATTTCTAAGTCTGTGGTTCCGAGAGGGGGTAACCAGGCTCACTAATAAAGGTCAAGCCACTTGGCTGCCAGAATGCCCTGCTTCAGCACAGACCAGAAAGGCATTGTGATAAGCGTATCCCCGGTATAGTCAGGGGTTAATGGGAGTCGTCCCCGTCCCCCCAGTATACGGCCAGAACCATGGACCCGGTACTTGTGGTTCGGACTGTCTCCAACCAGCCATAATGTTGTGAGAGTGAAATTATGTCTAAGTCCAGCTTTGGTACATTAGAAGCAACTCTGAAACTTAACCTAAGCGTTTTTCGAAGCTACTTTTTGGCTAACTTCTTATAGGAAGGTCTAGGAGCTCTGAAAATGAACGTGCGCGTCTTTCACTCTTCCCGAGGGACTTAGAAGAATTTTGTGATATTTTTTATTAAAATGGCGTATAAGGGTATATATATAAATATATTTTATGCACTGTATATGAGCTGGCGATTTCTAAGTCTGTGGTTCCGAGAGGGGGTAACCAGGCTCACTAATAAAGGTCAAGCCACTTGGCTGCCAGAATGCCCTGCTTCAGCACAGACCAGAAAGGCATTGTGATAAGCGTATCCCCGGTATAGTCAGGGGTTAATGGGAGTCGTCCCCGTCCCCCCAGTATACGGCCAGAACCATGGACCCGGTACTTGTGGTTCGGACTGTCTCCAACCAGCCATAATGTTGTGAGAGTGAAATTATGTCTAAGTCCAGCTTTGGTACATTAGAAGCAACTCTGAAACTTAACCTAAGCGTTTTTCGAAGCTACTTTTTGGCTAACTTCTTATAGGAAGGTCTAGGAGCTCTGAAAATGAACGTGCGCGTCTTTCACTCTTCCCGAGGGACTTAGAAGAATTTTGTGATATTTTTTATTAAAATGGTGTATAAGGGTATATATATAAATATATTTTATGCACTGTATATGAGCTGGCGATTTCTAAGTCTGTGGTTCCGAGAGGGGGTAACCAGGCTCACTAATAAAGGTCAAGCCACTTGGCTGCCAGAATGCCCTGCTTCAGCACAGACCAGAAAGGCATTGTGATAAGCGTATCCCCGGTATAGTCAGGGGTTAATGGGAGTCGTCCCCGTCCCCCCAGTATACGGCCAGAACCATGGACCCGGTACTTGTGGTTCGGACTGTCTCCAACCAGCCATAATGTTGTGAGAGTGAAATTATGTCTAAGTCCAGCTTTGGTACATTAGAAGCAACTCTGAAACTTAACCTAAGCGTTTTTCGAAGCTACTTTTTGGCTAACTTCTTATAGGAAGGTCTAGGAGCTCTGAAAATGAACGTGCGCGTCTTTCACTCTTCCCGAGGGACTTAGAAGAATTTTGTGATATTTTTTATTAAAATGGTGTATAAAGGTATATATATAAATATATTTTATGCACTGTATATGAGCTGGCGATTTCTAAGTCTGTGGTTCCGAGAGGGGGTAACCAGGCTCACTAATTAAGGTCAAGCCACTTGGCTGCCAGAATGCCCTGCTTCAGCACAGACCAGAAAGGCATTGTGATAAGCGTATCCCCGGTATAGTCAGGGGTTAATGGGAGTCGTCCCCGTCCCCCCAGTATACGGCCAGAACCATGGACCCGGTACTTGTGGTTCGGACTGTCTCCAACCAGCCATAATGTTGTGAGAGTGAAATTATGTCTAAGTCCAGCTTTGGTACATTAGAAGCAACTCTGAAACTTAACCTAAGCGTTTTTCGAAGCTACTTTTTGGCTAACTTCTTATAGGAAGGTCTAGGAGCTCTGAAAATGAACGTGCGCGTCTTTCACTCTTCCCGAGGGACTTAGAAGAATTTTGTGATATTTTTTATTAAATGGTGTATAAGGGTATATATATAAATATATTTTATGCACTGTATATGAGCTGGCGATTTCTAAGTCTGTGGTTCCGAGAGGGGGTAACCAGGCTCACTAATAAAGGTCAAGCCACTTGGCTGCCAGAATGCCGTGCTTCAGCACATACCAGAAAGGCATTGTGATAAGCGTATCCCCGGTATAGTCAGGGGTTAATGGGAGTCGTCCCCGCCCCCCCAGTATACGGCCAGAACCATGGACCCGGTACTTGTGGTTCGGACTGTCTCCAACCAGCCATAATGTTGTGAGAGTGAAATTATTTCTAAGTCCAGCTTTGGTACATTAGAAGCAACTCTGAAACTTAACCTAAGCGTTTTTCGAAGCTACTTTTTGGCTAACTTCTTATAGGAAGGTCTAGGAGCTCTGAAAATGAACGTGCGCGTCTTTCACTCTTCCCGAGGGACTTAGAAGAATTTTGTGATATTTTTTATTAAAATGGTGTATAAAGGTATATATATAAATATATTTTATGCACTGTATATGAGCTGGCGATTTCTAAGTCTGTGGTTCCGAGAGGGGGTAACCAGGCTCACTAATTAAGGTCAAGCCACTTGGCTGCCAGAATGCCCTGCTTCAGCACAGACCAGAAAGGCATTGTGATAAGCGTATCCCCGGTATAGTCAGGGGTTAATGGGAGTCGTCCCCGTCCCCCCAGTATACGGCCAGAACCATGGACCCGGTACTTGTGGTTCGGACTGTCTCCAACCAGCCATAATGTTGTGAGAGTGAAATTATGTCTAAGTCCAGCTTTGGTACATTAGAAGCAACTCTGAAACTTAACCTAAGCGTTTTTCGAAGCTACTTTTTGGCTAACTTCTTATAGGAAGGTCTAGGAGCTCTGAAAATGAACGTGCGCGTCTTTCACTCTTCCCGAGGGACTTAGAAGAATTTTGTGATATTTTTTATTAAATGGTGTATAAGGGTATATATATAAATATATTTTATGCACTGTATATGAGCTGGCGATTTCTAAGTCTGTGGTTCCGAGAGGGGGTAACCAGGCTCACTAATAAAGGTCAAGCCACTTGGCTGCCAGAATGCCGTGCTTCAGCACATACCAGAAAGGCATTGTGATAAGCGTATCCCCGGTATAGTCAGGGGTTAATGGGAGTCGTCCCCGCCCCCCCAGTATACGGCCAGAACCATGGACCCGGTACTTGTGGTTCGGACTGTCTCCAACCAGCCATAATGTTGTGAGAGTGAAATTATGTCTAAGTCCAGCTTTGGTACATTAGAAGCAACTCTGAAACTTAACCTAAGCGTTTTTCGAAGCTACTTTTTGGCTAACTTCTTATAGGAAGGTCTAGGAGCTCTGAAAATGAACGTGCGCGTCTTTCACTCTTCCCGAGGGACTTAGAAGAATTTTGTGATATTTTTTATTAAAATGGTGTATAAGGGTATATATATAAATATATTTTATGCACTGTATATGAGCTGGCGATTTCTAAGTCTGTGGTTCCGAGAGGGGGTAACCAGGCTCACTAATAAAGGTCAAGCCACTTGGCTGCCAGAATGCCCTGCTTCAGCACAGACCAGAAAGGCATTGTGATAAGCGTATCCCCGGTATAGTCAGGGGTTAATGGGAGTCGTCCCCGTCCCCCCAGTATACGGCCAGAACCATGGACCCGGTACTTGTGGTTCGGACTGTCTCCAACCAGCCATAATGTTGTGAGAGTGAAATTATGTCTAAGTCCAGCTTTGGTACATTAGAAGCAACTCTGAAACTTAACCTAAGCGTTTTTCGAAGCTACTTTTTGGCTAACTTCTTATAGGAAGGTCTAGGAGCTCTGAAAATGAACGTGCGCGTCTTTCACTCTTCCCGAGGGACTTAGAAGAATTTTGTGATATTTTTTATTAAATGGTGTATAAGGGTATATATATAAATATATTTTATGCACTGTATATGAGCTGGCGATTTCTAAGTCTGTGGTTCCGAGAGGGGGTAACCAGGCTCACTAATAAAGGTCAAGCCACTTGGCTGCCAGAATGCCCTGCTTCAGCACAGACCAGAAAGGCATTGTGATAAGCGTATCCCCGGTATAGTCAGGGGTTAATGGGAGTCGTCCCCGTCCCCCCAGTATACGGCCAGAACCATGGACCCGGTACTTGTGGTTCGGACTGTCTCCAACCAGCCATAATGTTGTGAGAGTGAAATTATGTCTAAGTCCAGCTTTGGTACATTAGAAGCAACTCTGAAACTTAACCTAAGCGTTTTTCGAAGCTACTTTTTGGCTAACTTCTTATAGGAAGGTCTAGGAGCTCTGAAAATGAACGTGCGCGTCTTTCACTCTTCCCGAGGGACTTAGAAGAATTTTGTGATATTTTTTTATTAAAATGGTGTATAAGGGTATATATATAAATATATTTTATGCACTGTATATGAGCTGGCGATTTCTAAGTCTGTGGTTCCGAGAGGGGGTAACCAGGCTCACTAATAAAGGTCAAGCCACTTGGCTGCCAGAATGCCCTGCTTCAGCACAGACCAGAAAGGCATTGTGATAAGCGTATCCCCGGTATAGTCAGGGGTTAATGGGAGTCGTCCCCGTCCCCCCAGTATACGGCCAGAACCATGGACCCGGTACTTGTGGTTCGGACTCTCTCCAACCAGCCATAATGTTGTGAGAGTGAAATTATGTCTAAGTCCAGCTTTGGTACATTAGAAGCAACTCTGAAACTTAACCTAAGCGTTTTTCGAAACTACTTTTTGGCTAACTTCTTATAGGAAGGTCTAGGAGCTCTGAAAATGAACGTGCGCGTCTTTCACTCTTCCCGAGGGACTTAGAAGAATTTTGTGATATTTTTTATTAAAATGGTGTATAAGGGTATATATATAAATATATTTTATGCACTGTATATGAGCTGGCGATTTCTAAGTCTGTGGTTCCGAGAGGGGGTAACCAGGCTCACTAATAAAGGTCAAGCCACTTGGCTGCCAGAATGCCGTGCTTCAGCACATACCAGAAAGGCATTGTGATAAGCGTATCCCCGGTATAGTCAGGGGTTAATGGGAGTCGTCCCCGCCCCCCCAGTATACGGCCAGAACCATGGACCCGGTACTTGTGGTTCGGACTGTCTCCAACCAGCCATAATGTTGTGAGAGTGAAATTATGTCTAAGTCCAGCTTTGGTACATTAGAAGCAACTCTGAAACTTAACCTAAGCGTTTTTCGAAGCTACTTTTTGGCTAACTTCTTATAGGAAGGTCTAGGAGCTCTGAAAATGAACGTGCGCGTCTTTCACTCTTCCCGAGGGACTTAGAAGAATTTTGTGATATTTTTTATTAAAATGGTGTATAAGGGTATATATATAAATATATTTTATGCACTGTATATGAGCTGGCGATTTCTAAGTCTGTGGTTCCGAGAGGGGGTAACCAGGCTCACTAATAAAGGTCAAGCCACTTGGCTGCCAGAATGCCCTGCTTCAGCACAGACCAGAAAGGCATTGTGATAAGCGTATCCCCGGTATAGTCAGGGGTTAATGGGAGTCGTCCCCGTCCCCCCAGTATACGGCCAGAACCATGGACCCGGTACTTGTGGTTCGGACTGTCTCCAACCAGCCATAATGTTGTGAGAGTGAAATTATGTCTAAGTCCAGCTTTGGTACATTAGAAGCAACTCTGAAACTTAACCTAAGCGTTTTTCGAAGCTACTTTTTGGCTAACTTCTTATAGGAAGGTCTAGGAGCTCTGAAAATGAACGTGCGCGTCTTTCACTCTTCCCGAGGGACTTAGAAGAATTTTGTGATATTTTTTATTAAATGGTGTATAAGGGTATATATATAAATATATTTTATGCACTGTATATGAGCTGGCGATTTCTAAGTCTGTGGTTCCGAGAGGGGGTAACCAGGCTCACTAATAAAGGTCAAGCCACTTGGCTGCCAGAATGCCGTGCTTCAGCACATACCAGAAAGGCATTGTGATAAGCGTATCCCCGGTATAGTCAGGGGTTAATGGGAGTCGTCCCCGCCCCCCCAGTATACGGCCAGAACCATGGACCCGGTACTTGTGGTTCGGACTGTCTCCAACCAGCCATAATGTTGTGAGAGTGAAATTATGTCTAAGTCCAGCTTTGGTACATTAGAAGCAACTCTGAAACTTAACCTAAGCGTTTTTCGAAGCTACTTTTTGGCTAACTTCTTATAGGAAGGTCTAGGAGCTCTGAAAATGAACGTGCGCGTCTTTCACTCTTCCCGAGGGACTTAGAAGAATTTTGTGATATTTTTTATTAAAATGGTGTATAAGGGTATATATATAAATATATTTTATGCACTGTATATGAGCTGGCGATTTCTAAGTCTGTGGTTCCGAGAGGGGGTAACCAGGCTCACTAATAAAGGTCAAGCCACTTGGCTGCCAGAATGCCCTGCTTCAGCACAGACCAGAAAGGCATTGTGATAAGCGTATCCCCGGTATAGTCAGGGGTTAATGGGAGTCGTCCCCGTCCCCCCAGTATACGGCCAGAACCATGGACCCGGTACTTGTGGTTCGGACTGTCTCCAACCAGCCATAATGTTGTGAGAGTGAAATTATGTCTAAGTCCAGCTTTGGTACATTAGAAGCAACTCTGAAACTTAACCTAAGCGTTTTTCGAAGCTACTTTTTGGCTAACTTCTTATAGGAAGGTCTAGGAGCTCTGAAAATGAACGTGCGCGTCTTTCACTCTTCCCGAGGGACTTAGAAGAATTTTGTGATATTTTTTATTAAATGGTGTATAAGGGTATATATATAAATATATTTTATGCACTGTATATGAGCTGGCGATTTCTAAGTCTGTGGTTCCGAGAGGGGGTAACCAGGCTCACTAATAAAGGTCAAGCCACTTGGCTGCCAGAATGCCCTGCTTCAGCACAGACCAGAAAGGCATTGTGATAAGCGTATCCCCGGTATAGTCAGGGGTTAATGGGAGTCGTCCCCGTCCCCCCAGTATACGGCCAGAACCATGGACCCGGTACTTGTGGTTCGGACTGTCTCCAACCAGCCATAATGTTGTGAGAGTGAAATTATGTCTAAGTCCAGCTTTGGTACATTAGAAGCAACTCTGAAACTTAACCTAAGCGTTTTTCGAAGCTACTTTTTGGCTAACTTCTTATAGGAAGGTCTAGGAGCTCTGAAAATGAACGTGCGCGTCTTTCACTCTTCCCGAGGGACTTAGAAGAATTTTGTGATATTTTTTTATTAAAATGGTGTATAAGGGTATATATATAAATATATTTTATGCACTGTATATGAGCTGGCGATTTCTAAGTCTGTGGTTCCGAGAGGGGGTAACCAGGCTCACTAATAAAGGTCAAGCCACTTGGCTGCCAGAATGCCCTGCTTCAGCACAGACCAGAAAGGCATTGTGATAAGCGTATCCCCGGTATAGTCAGGGGTTAATGGGAGTCGTCCCCGTCCCCCCAGTATACGGCCAGAACCATGGACCCGGTACTTGTGGTTCGGACTCTCTCCAACCAGCCATAATGTTGTGAGAGTGAAATTATGTCTAAGTCCAGCTTTGGTACATTAGAAGCAACTCTGAAACTTAACCTAAGCGTTTTTCGAAACTACTTTTTGGCTAACTTCTTATAGGAAGGTCTAGGAGCTCTGAAAATGAACGTGCGCGTCTTTCACTCTTCCCGAGGGACTTAGAAGAATTTTGTGATATTTTTTATTAAAATGGTGTATAAGGGTATATATATAAATATATTTTATGCACTGTATATGAGCTGGCGATTTCTAAGTCTGTGGTTCCGAGAGGGGGTAACCAGGCTCACTAATAAAGGTCAAGCCACTTGGCTGCCAGAATGCCCTGCTTCAGCACAGACCAGAAAGGCATTGTGATAAGCGTATCCCCGGTATAGTCAGGGGTTAATGGGAGTCGTCCCCGTCCCCCCAGTATACGGCCAGAACCATGGACCCGGTACTTGTGGTTCGGACTCTCTCCAACCTGCCATAATGTTGTGAGAGTGAAATTATGTCTAAGTCCAGCTTTGGTACATTAGAAGCAACTCTGAAACTTAACCTAAGCGTTTTTCGAAACTACTTTTTGGCTAACTTCTTATAGGAAGGTCTAGGAGCTCTGAAAATGAACGTGCGCGTCTTTCACTCTTCCCGAGGGACTTAGAAGAATTTTGTGATATTTTTTATTAAATGGTGTATAAGGGTATATATATAAATATATTTTATGCACTGTATATGAGCTGGCGATTTCTAAGTCTGTGGTTCCGAGAGGGGGTAACCAGGCTCACTAATAAAGGTCAAGCCACTTGGCTGCCAGAATGCCGTGCTTCAGCACATACCAGAAAGGCATTGTGATAAGCGTATCCCCGGTATAGTCAGGGGTTAATGGGAGTCGTCCCCGCCCCCCCAGTATACGGCCAGAACCATGGACCCGGTACTTGTGGTTCGGACTGTCTCCAACCAGCCATAATGTTGTGAGAGTGAAATTATGTCTAAGTCCAGCTTTGGTACATTAGAAGCAACTCTGAAACTTAACCTAAGCGTTTTTCGAAGCTACTTTTTGGCTAACTTCTTATAGGAAGTTCTAGGAGCTCTGAAAATGAACGTGCGCGTCTTTCACTCTTCCCGAGGGACTTAGAAGAATTTTGTGATATTTTTTATTAAAATGGTGTATAAAGGTATATATATAAATATATTTTATGCACTGTATATGAGCTGGCGATTTCTAAGTCTGTGGTTCCGAGAGGGGGTAACCAGGCTCACTAATTAAGGTCAAGCCACTTGGCTGCCAGAATGCCCTGCTTCAGCACAGACCAGAAAGGCATTGTGATAAGCGTATCCCCGGTATAGTCAGGGGTTAATGGGAGTCGTCCCCGTCCCCCCAGTATACGGCCAGAACCATGGACCCGGTACTTGTGGTTCGGACTCTCTCCAACCAGCCATAATGTTGTGAGAGTGAAATTATGTCTAAGTCCAGCTTTTGTACATTAGAAGCAACTCTGAAACTTAACCTAAGCGTTTTTCGAAGCTACTTTTTGGCTAACTTCTTATAGGAAGGTCTAGGAGCTCTGTAAATGAACGTGCGCGTCTTTCACTCTTCCCGAGGGACTTAGAAGAATTTTGTGATATTTTTCATTAAATGGTGTATAAGGGTATATATATAAATATATTTTATGCACTGTATATGAGCTGGCGATTTCTAAGTCTGTGGTTCCGAGAGGGGGTAACCAGGCTCACTAATAAAGGTCAAGCCACTTGGCTGCCAGAATGCCCTGCTTCAGCACAGACCAGAAAGGCATTGTGATAAGCGTATCCCCGGTATAGTCAGGGGTTAATGGGAGTCGTCCCCGTCCCCCCAGTATACGGCCAGAACCATGGACCCGGTACTTGTGGTTCGGACTCTCTCCAACCAGCCATAATGTTGTGAGAGTGAAATTATGTCTAAGTCCAGCTTTGGTACATTAGAAGCAACTCTGAAACTTAACCTAAGCGTTTTTCGAAGCTACTTTTTGGCTAACTTCTTATAGGAAGGTCTAGGAGCTCTGAAAATTAACGTGCGCGTCTTTCACTCTTCCCGAGGGACTTAGAAGAATTTTGTGATATTTTTTATTAAATGGTGTATAAGGGTATATATATATAAATATATTTTATGCACTGTATATGAGCTGGCGATTTCTAAGTCTGTGGTTCCGAGAGGGGGTAACCAGGCTCACTAATAAAGGTCAAGCCACTTGGCTGCCAGAATGCCCTGCTTCAGCACAGACCAGAAAGGCATTGTGATAAGCGTATCCCCGGTATAGTCAGGGGTTAATGGGAGTCGTCCCCGTCCCCCCAGTATACGGCCAGAACCATGGACCCGGTACTTGTGGTTCGGACTCTCTCCAACCAGCCATAATGTTGTGAGAGTGAAATTATGTCTAAGTCCAGCTTTGGTACATTAGAAGCAACTCTGAAACTTAACCTAAGCGTTTTTCGAAGCTACTTTTTGGCTAACTTCTTATAGGAAGGTCTAGGAGCTCTGAAAATGAACGTGCGCGTCTTTCACTCTTCCCGAGGGACTTAGAAGAATTTTGTGATATTTTTCATTAAATGGTGTATAAGGGTATATATATAAATATATTTTATGCACTGTATATGAGCTGGCGATTTCTAAGTCTGTGGTTCCGAGAGGGGGTAACCAGGCTCACTAATAAAGGTCAAGCCACTTGGCTGCCAGAATGCCCTGCTTCAGCACAGACCAGAAAGGCATTGTGATAAGCGTATCACCGGTATAGTCAGGGGTTAATGGGAGTCGTCCCCGTCCCCCCAGTATACGGCCAGAACCATGGACCCGGTACTTGTGGTTCGGACTCTCTCCAACCAGCCATAATGTTGTGAGAGTGAAATTATGTCTAAGTCCAGCTTTGGTACATTAGAAGCAACTCTGAAACTTAACCTAAGCGTTTTTCGAAGCTACTTTTTGGCTAACTTCTTATAGGAAGGTCTAGGAGCTCTGAAAATGAACGTGCGCGTCTTTCACTCTTCCCGAGGGACTTAGAAGAATTTTGTGATATTTTTTATTAAATGGTGTATAAGGGTATATATATAAATATATTTTATGCACTGTATATGAGCTGGCGATTTCTAAGTCTGTGGTTCCGAGAGGGGGTAACCAGGCTCACTAATAAAGGTCAAGCCACTTGGCTGCCAGAATGCCGTGCTTCAGCACAGACCAGAAAGGCATTGTGATAAGCGTATCCCCGGTATAGTCAGGGGTTAATGGGAGTCGTCCCCGTCCCCCCAGTATACGGCCAGAACCATGGACCCGGTACTTGTGGTTCGGACTCTCTCCAACCAGCCATAATGTTGTGAGAGTGAAATTATGTCTAAGTCCAGCTTTTGTACATTAGAAGCAACTCTGAAACTTAACCTAAGCGTTTTTCGAAGCTACTTTTTGGCTAACTTCTTATAGGAAGGTCTAGGAGCTCTGTAAATGAACGTGCGCGTCTTTCACTCTTCCCGAGGGACTTAGAAGAATTTTGTGATATTTTTCATTAAATGGTGTATAAGGGTATATATATAAATATATTTTATGCACTGTATATGAGC
Source organism: Ascaphus truei (assembly GCF_040206685.1). Lineage (NCBI taxonomy): Eukaryota > Metazoa > Chordata > Amphibia > Anura > Ascaphidae > Ascaphus > Ascaphus truei. The sequence goes on from NW_027455869.1 coordinate 239,940, forward strand.
TGGCGATTTCTAAGTCTGTGGTTCCGAGAGGGGGTAACCAGGCTCACTAATAAAGGTCAAGCCACTTGGCTGCCAGAATGCCCTGCTTCAGCACAGACCAGAAAGGCATTGTGATAAGCGTATCCCCGGTAAAGTCAGGGGTTAATGGGAGTCGTCCCCGTCCCCCCAGTATACGGCCAGAACCATGGACCCGGTACTTGTGGTTCGGACTCTCTCCAACCAGCCATAATGTTGTGAGAGTGAAATTATGTCTAAGTCCAGCTTTGGTACATTAGAAGCAACTCTGAAACTTAACCTAAGCGTTTTTCGAAGCTACTTTTTGGCTAACTTCTTATAGGAAGGTCTAGGAGATCTGAAAATTAACGTGCGCGTCTTTCACTCTTCCCGAGGGACTTAGAAGAATTTTGTGATATTTTTTATTAAATGGTGTATAAGGGTATATATATAAATATATTTTATGCACTGTATATGAGCTGGCGATTTCTAAGTCTGTGGTTCCGAGAGGGGGTAACCAGGCTCACTAATAAAGGTCAAGCCACTTGGCTGCCAGAATGCCGTGCTTCAGCACAGACCAGAAAGGCATTGTGATAAGCGTATCCCCGGTATAGTCAGGGGTTAATGGGAGTCGTCCCCGTCCCCCCAGTATACGGCCAGAACCATGGACCCTGTACTTGTGGTTCGGACTCTCTCCAACCAGCCATAATGTTGTGAGAGTGAAATTATGTCTAAGTCCAGCTTTGGTACATTAGAAGCAACTCTGAAACTTAACCTAAGCGTTTTTCGAAGCTACTTTTTGGCTAACTTCTTATAGGAAGGTCTAGGAGCTCTGAAAATGAACGTGCGCGTCTTTCACTCTTCCCGAGGGACTTAGAAGAATTTTGAGATTTTTTTTATTAAATGGTGTATAAGGGTATATATATAAATATATTTTATGCACTGTATATGAGCTGGCGATTTCTAAGTCTGTGGTTCCGAGAGGGGGTAACCAGGCTCACTAATAAAGGTCAAGCCACTTGGCTGCCAGAATGCCCTGCTTCAGCACAGACCAGAAAGGCATTGTGATAAGCGTATCCCCGGTATAGTCAGGGGTTAATGGGAGTCGTCCCCGTCCCCCCAGTATACGGCCAGAACCATGGACCCGGTACTTGTGGTTCGGACTCTCTCCAACCAGCCATAATGTTGTGAGAGTGAAATTATGTCTAAGTCCAGCTTTGGTACATTAGAAGCAACTCTGAAACTTAACCTAAGCGTTTTTCGAAGCTACTTTTTGGCTAACTTCTTATAGGAAGGTCTAGGAGCTCTGAAAATGAACGTGCGCGTCTTTCACTCTTCCCGAGGGACTTAGAAGAATTTTGTGATATTTTTTTATTAAAATGGTGTATAAGGGTATATATATAAATATATTTTATGCACTGTATATGAGCTGGCGATTTCTAAGTCTGTGGTTCCGAGAGGGGGTAACCAGGCTCACTAATAAAGGTCAAGCCACTTGGCTGCCAGAATGCCCTGCTTCAGCACAGACCAGAAAGGCATTGTGATAAGCGTATCCCCGGTATAGTCAGGGGTTAATGGGAGTCGTCCCCGTCCCCCCAGTATACGGCCAGAACCATGGACCCGGTACTTGTGGTTCGGACTCTCTCCAACCAGCCATAATGTTGTGAGAGTGAAATTATGTCTAAGTCCAGCTTTGGTACATTAGAAGCAACTCTGAAACTTAACCTAAGCGTTTTTCGAAGCTACTTTTTGGCTAACTTCTTATAGGAAGGTCTAGGAGCTCTGAAAATGAACGTGCGCGTCTTTCACTCTTCCCGAGGGACTTAGAAGAATTTTGTGATATTTTTTATTAAATGGTGTATAAGGGTATATATATAAATATATTTTATGCACTGTATATGAGCTGGCGATTTCTAAGTCTGTGGTTCCGAGAGGGGGTAACCAGGCTCACTAATAAAGGTCAAGCCACTTGGCTGCCAGAATGCCGTGCTTCAGCACAGACCAGAAAGGCATTGTGATAAGCGTATCCCCGGTATAGTCAGGGGTTAATGGGAGTCGTCCCCGCCCCCCCAGTATACGGCCAGAACCATGGACCCGGTACTTGTGGTTCGGACTGTCTCCAACCAGCCATAATGTTGTGAGAGTGAAATTATGTCTAAGTCCAGCTTTGGTACATTAGAAGCAACTCTGAAACTTAACCTAAGCGTTTTTCGAAGCTACTTTTTGGCTAACTTCTTATAGGAAGGTCTAGGAGCTCTGAAAATGAACGTGCGCGTCTTTCACTCTTCCCGAGGGACTTAGAAGAATTTTGTGATATTTTTTATTAAATGGTGTATAAGGGTATATATATAAATATATTTTATGCACTGTATATGAGCTGGCGATTTCTAAGTCTGTGGTTCCGAGAGGGGGTAACCAGGCTCACTAATAAAGGTCAAGCCACTTGGCTGCCAGAATGCCGTGCTTCAGCACAGACCAGAAAGGCATTGTGATAAGCGTATCCCCGGTATAGTCAGGGGTTAATGGGAGTCGTCCCCGTCCCCCCAGTATACGGCCAGAACCATGGACCCGGTACTTGTGGTTCGGACTCTCTCCAACCAGCCATAATGTTGTGAGAGTGAAATTATGTCTAAGTCCAGCTTTGGTACATTAGAAGCAACTCTGAAACTTAACCTAAGCGTTTTTCGAAGCTACTTTTTGGCTAACTTCTTATAGGAAGGTCTAGGAACTCTGAAAATGAACGTGCGCGTCTTTCACTCTTCCCGAGGGACTTAGAAGAAATTTGTGATATTTTTTATTAAAATGGTGTATAAGGGTATATATATAAATATATTTTATGCACTGTATATGAGCTGGCGATTTCTAAGTCTGTGGTTCCGAGAGGGGGTAACCAGGCTCACTAATAAAGGTCAAGCCACTTGGCTGCCAGAATGCCCTGCTTCAGCACAGACCAGAAAGGCATTGTGATAAGCGTATCCCCGGTATAGTCAGGGGTTAATGGGAGTCGTCCCCGTCCCCCCAGTATACGGCCAGAACCATGGACCCGGTACTTGTGGTTCGGACTGTCTCCAACCAGCCATAATGTTGTGAGAGTGAAATTATGTCTAAAATATATTTATATATATATACCCTTATACACCATTTTAATAAAAAAATATCACAAAATTCTTCTAAGTCCCTCGGGAAGAGTGAAAGACGCGCACGTTCATTTTCAGAGCTCCTAGACCTTCCTATAAGAAGTTAGCCAAAAAGTATCTTCGAAAAACGCTTAGGTTAAGTTTCAGAGTTGCTTCTAATGTACCAAAGCTGGACTTAGACATAATTTCACTCTCACAACATTATGGCTGGTTGGAGAGAGTCCGAACCACAAGTACCGGGTCCATGGTTCTGGCCGTATTTGCTTTACACACTATTCTACAGTCAAGAGGAGAGAATTCATCAAGTTTAATAAGCAAAAACACTGTATAAGTCGAATTTCAGCATTTTTGTGTGACCGGGAAAACCACAGTCACAATCCGAGATGCAGTTCCATAGAAACTTGCCATTTTACCGCTGAACCTAAAAATGGGTAGAAAGTACTTTTTCTCCCTTCCTGTTAATGCCACAGACTTCGCCTTTACAGGGCACACGTTTTCTATCTTCCCCGCTTCAGCCCATGAAATATTGAGCTTCAAATGTGTTGTTAACATTGTGGAAAAAAGTTGCTCACAGCTGTTCTAGGAACACATTGTGAAATCGCGTATATCTTTGCTTCTACACATAGCAATGTATTGTACTTTGCTTTACACACTATTCTACAGTCAAGAGGAGAGAATTCATCAAGTTTAATAAGCAAAAACACTGTATAAGTCGATTTTCAGCATTATTGTGTGACCGGGAAAACCACAGTCACAAGCCGAGATGCAGTTCCATAGAAACTTGCCATTTTACCGCTGAACCTAGAAATGGGTAGAAAGTACTTTTTCTCCCTTCCTGTTAATGCCACAGACTTCGCCTTTACAGGGCACACGTTTTCTATCTTCCCCGCTTCAGCCCATGAAATATTGAGCTTCAAATGTGTTGTTAACATTGTGTAAAAAAGTTGCTCCCAGCTGTTCTAGGAACACATTGTGAAATCGCGTATATGTTTGCTTCTACACATAGCAATGTATTGTGCTTTGCTTTACACACTATTCTACAGTCAAGAGGAGAGAATTCATCAAGTTTAATAAGCAAAAACACTGTATAAGTCGAATTTCAGCATTTTTGTGTGACCGGGAAAACCACAGTCACAAGCCGAGATGCAGTTCCATAGAAACTTGCCATTTTACCGCTGAACCTAAAAATGGGTAGAAAGTACTTTTTCTCCCTTCCTGTTAATGCCACAGACTTCGCCTTTACAGGGCACACGTTTTCTATCTTCCCCGCTTCAGCCCATGAAATATTGAGCTTCAAATGTGTTGTTAACGTGGTGTAAATAAGTTGCTCACAGCTGTTCTAGGAACACATTGTGAAATCGCGTATATCTTTGCTTCTACACATAGCAATGTATTGTGCTTTGCTTTACACACTATTCTACAGTCAAGAGGAGAGAATTCATCAAGTTTAATAAGCAAAAACACTGTATAAGTCGAATTTCAGCATTTTTGTGTGACCGGGAAAACCACAGTCACAAGCCGAGATGCAGTTCCATAGAGACTTGCCATTTTACCGCTGAACCTAAAAATGGGTAGAAAGTACTTTTTCTCCCTTCTTGTTAATGCCACAGACTTCGCCTTTACAGGGCACACGTTTTCTATCTTCCCCGCTTCAGCCCATGAAATATTGAGCTTCAAATGTGTTGTTAACATTGTGTAAAAAAGTTGCTCACAGCTGTTCTAGGAACACATTGTGAAATCGCGTATATCTTTGCTTCTACACATAGCAATGTATTGTGCTTTGCTTTACACACCATTCTACAGTGTAGAGGAGAGAATTCATCAAGTTTAATAAGCAAAAACACTGTATAAGTCGAATTTCAGCATTATTGTGTGACCGGGAAAACCACAGTCACAAGCCGAGATGCAGTTCCATAGAAACTTGCCATTTTACCGCTGAACCTAAAAATGGGTAGAAAGTACTTTTTCTCCCTTCCTGTTAATGCCACAGACTTCGCCTTTACAGAGCACACGTTTTCTATCTTCCCCGCTTCAGCCCATGAAATATTGAGCTTCAAATGTGTTGTTAACATTGTGTAAAAAAGTTGCTCACAGCTGTTCTAGGAACACATTGTGAAATCGCAATATCTTTGCTTCTACACATAGGAATGTATTGTGCTTTGCTTTACACACTATTCTACAGTCAAGAGGAGAGAATTCATCAAGTTTAATAAGCACAAACACTGTATATGTCGAATTTCAGCATTTTTGTGTGACCGGGAAAACCACAGTCACAAGCCGAGATGCAGTTCCATAGAAACTTGCCATTTTACCGCTGAACCTAAAAATGGGTAGAAAGTACTTTTTCTCCCTTCCTGTTAATGCCACAGACTTCGCCTTTACAGGGCACACGTTTTCTATCTTCCCCGCTTCAGCCCATGAAATATTGAGCTTCAAATGTGTTGTTAACTTTGTGTAAAAAAGTTGCTCACAGCTGTTCTAGGAACACATTGTGAAATCGCGTATATCTTTTCTTCTACACATAGGAATGTATTGTGCTTTGCTTTACACACTATTCTACAGTCAAGAGGAGAGAATTCATCAAGTTTAATAAGCAAAAACACTGTATAAGTCGAATTTCAGCATTTTTGTGTGACCGGGAAAACCACAGTCACAAGCCGAGATGCAGTTCCATAGAAACTTGCCATTTTACCGCTGAACCTAAAAATGGGTAGAAAGTACTTTTTCTCCCTTCCTGTTAATGCCACAGACTTCGCCTTTACAGGGCACACGTTTTCTATCTTCCCCGCTTCAGCCCATGAAATATTGAGCTTCAAATGTGTTGTTAACGTTGTGTAAAAAAGTTGCTCACAGCTGTTCTAGGAACACATTGTGAAATCGCGTATATCTTTTCTTCTACACATAGGAATGTATTGTGCTTTGCTTTACACATTATTCTACAGTCAAGAGGAGAGAATTCATCAAGTTTAATAAGCAAAAACACTGTATAAGTCGAATTTCAGCATTATTGTGACCGGGAAAACCACAGTCACAAGCCGAGATGCAGTTCCATAGAAACTTGCCATTTTACCGCTGAACCTAAAAATGGGTAGAAAGTACTTTTTCTCCCTTCCTGTTAATGCCACAGAATTCGCCTTTACAGGGCACACGTTTTCTATCTTCCCCGCTTCAGCCCATGAAATATTGAGCTTCAAATGTGTTGTTAACGTTGTGTAAAAAAGTTGCTCACAGCTGTTCTAGGAACACATTGTGAAATCGCGTAAATCTTTGCTTCTACACATAGCAATGTATTGTGCTTTGCTTTACACACTATTCTACAGTCAAGAGGTGAGAATTCATCAAGTTTAAGAAGCAAAAACACTGTATAAGTCGAATTTCAGCATTTTTGTGTGACCGGGAAAACCACAGTCACAAGCCGAGATGCAGTTCCATAGAGACTTGCCATTTTACCGCGGAACCTAAAAATGGGTAGAAAGTACTTTTTCTCCCTTCCTGTTAATGCCACAGACTTCGCCTTTACAGGGCACACGTTTTCTATCTTCCCCGCTTCAGCCCATGAAATATTGAGCTTCAAATGTGTTGTTAACTTTGTGTAAAAAAGTTGCTCACAGCTGTTCTAGGAACACATTGTGAAATCGCGTATATCTTTTCTTCTACACATAGGAATGTATTGTGCTTTGCTTTACACACTATTCTACAGTCAAGAGGAGAGAATTCATCAAGTTTAATAAGCAAATACACTGTATAAGTCGAATTTCAGCATTTTTGTGTGACCGGGAAAACCACAGTCACAAGCCGAGATGCAGTTCCATAGAAACTTGCCATTTTACCGCTGAACCTAAAAATGGGTAGAAAGTACTTTTCCTCCCTTCCTGTTAATGCCACAGACTTCGCCTTTACAGGGCACACGTTTTCTATCTTCCCCGCTTCAGCCCATGAAATATTGAGCTTCAAATGTGTTGTTACTGTAACGTTGTGTAAAAAAGTTGCTCACAGCTGTTCTAGGAACACATTGTGAAATCGCGTAAATCTTTGCTTCTACACATAGCAATGTATTGTGCTTTGCTTTACACACTATTCTACAGTCAAGAGGTGAGAATTCATCAAGTTTAAGAAGCAAAAATACTGTATAAGTCGAATTTCAGCATTTTTGTGTGACCGGGAAAACCACAGTCACAAGCCGAGATGCAGTTCCATAGAAACTTGCCGTTTTACCGCTGAACCTAAAAATGGGTAGAAAGTACTTTTTCTCCCTTCCTGTTAATGCCACAGACTTCGCCTTTACAGGGCACACGTTTTCTATCTTCCCCGCTTCAGCCCATGAAATATTGAGCTTCAAATGTGTTGTTAACATTGTGCAAAAAAGTTGCTCACAGCTGTTCTAGGAACACATTGTGAAATCGCGTATATCTTTGCTTCTACACATAGGAATGTATTGTGCTTTGCTTTACACACTATTCTACAGTCAAGAGGAGAGAATTCATCAAGTTTAATAAGCAAAAACACTGTATAAGTCGAATTTCAGCATTTTTGTGTAACCGGGAATACCACAGTCACAAGCCGAGATGCAGTTCCATAGGAACTTGCCATTTTACCGCGGAACCTAAAAATGGGTAGAAAGTACTTTTTCTCCCTTCCTGTTAATGCCACAGAATTCGCCTTTACAGGGCACACGTTTTCTATCTTCCCCGCTTCAGCCCATGAAATATTGAGCTTCAAATGTGTTGTTACTGTAACGTTGTGTAAAAAAGTTGCTCACAGCTGTTCTAGGAACACATTGTGAAATCGCGTAAATCTTTGCTTCTACACATAGCAATGTATTGTGCTTTGCTTTACACACTATTCTACAGTCAAGAGGTGAGAATTCATCAAGTTTAAGAAGCAAAAACACTGTATAAGTCGAATTTCAGCATTTTTGTGTGACCGAGAAAACCACAGTCACAAGCCGAGATGCAGTTCCATAGAAACTTGCCGTTTTACCGCTGAACCTAAAAATGGGTAGAAAGTACTTTTTCTCCCTTCCTGTTAATGCCACAGACTTCGCCTTTACAGGGCACACGTTTTCTATCTTCCCCGCTTCAGCCCATGAAATATTGAGCTTCAAATGTGTTGTTAACATTGTGTAAAAAAGTTGCTCACAGCTGTTCTAGGAACACATTGTGAAATCGCGTATATCTTTGCTTCTACACATAGGAATGTATTGTGCTTTGCTTTACACACTATTCTACAGTCAAGAGGAGAGAATTCATCAAGTTTAATAAGCAAAAACACTGTATAAGTCGAATTTCAGCATTTTTGTGTGACCGGGAAAACCACAGTCACAAGCCGAGATGCAGTTCCATAGAAACTTGCCATTTTACCGCTGAACCTAAAAATGGGTAGAAAGTACTTTTTCTCCCTTCCTGTTTATGCCACAGACTTCGCCTTTACAGGGCACACGTTTTCTATCTTCCCCGCTTCAGCCCATGAAATATTGAGCTTCAAATGTGTTGTTAACGTTGTGTAAAAAAGTTGCTCACAGCTGTTCTAGGAACACATTGTGAAATCGCGTATATCTTTGCTTCTACACATAGCAATGTATTGTGCTTTGCTTTACACACTATTCTACAGTCAATAGGAGAGAATTCATCAAGTTTAATAAGCAAAAACACTGTATAAGTCGAATTTCAGCATTTTTGTGTGACCGGGAAAACCACAGTCACAAGCCGAGATGCAGTTCCATAGAAACTTGCCATTTTACCGCTGAACCTAAAAATGGGTAGAAAGTACTTTTTCTCCCTTCCTGTTAATGCCACAGACTTCGCCTTTACAGGGCACACGTTTTCTATCTTCCCCGCTTCAGCCCATGAAATATTGAGCTTCAAATGTGTTGTTAACGTTGTGTAAAAAAGTTGCTCACAGCTGTTCTAGGAACACATTGTGAAATCGCGTATATCTTTGCTTCTACACATAGGAATGTATTGTGCTTTGCTTTACACACTATTCTACAGTCAAGAGGAGAGAATTCGTCAAGTTTAATAAGCAAAAACACTGTATAAGTCGAATTTCAGCATTTTTGTGTGACCGGGAAAACCACAGTCACAAGCCGAGATGCAGTTCCATAGAAACTTGCCATTTTACCGCTGAACCTTAAAATGGGTAGAAAGTACTTTTTCTCCCTTCCTGTTAATGCCACAGACTTCGCCTTTACAGGGCACACGTTTTCTATCTTCCCCGCTTCAGCCCATGAAATATTGAGCTTCAAATTTGTTGTTAACGTTGTGTAAAAAAGTTGCTCACAGCTGTTCTAGGAACACATTGTGAAATCGCGTATATCTTTGCTTCTACACATAGCAATGTATTGTGCTTTGCTTTACACACTATTCTACAGTCAAGAGGAGAGAATTCATCAAGTTTAATAAGCAAAAACACTGTATAAGTCGAATTTCAGCATTTTTGTGTGACCGGGAAAACCACAGTCACAAGCCGAGATGCAGTTCCATAGAAACTTGCCATTTTACCGCTGAACCTAAAAATGGGTAGAAAGTACTTTTTCTCCCTTCCTGTTAATGCCACAGACTTCGCCTTTACAGGGCACACGTTTTCTATCTTCCCCGCTTCAGCCCATGAAATATTGAGCTTCAAATGTGTTGTTAACATTGTGTAAAAAAGTTGCTCACAGCTGTTTTGGGAACACATTGTGAAATCGCGTATATCTTTGCTTCTACACATAGAAATGTATTGTGCTTTGCTTTACACACTATTCTACAGTCAAGAGGAGAGAATTCATCAAGTTTAATAAGCAAAAACACTGTATAAGTCGAATTTCAGCATTTTTGTGTGACCGGGAAAACCACAGTCACAAGCCGAGATGCAGTTCCATAGAAACTTGCCATTTTACCGCTGAACCTAAAAATGGGTAGAAAGTACTTTTTCTCCCTTCCTGTTAATGCCACAGACTTCGCCTTTACAGGGCACACGTTTTCTATCTTCCCCGCTTCAGCCCATGAAATATTGAGCTTCAAATGTGTTGTTAACATTGTGTAAAAAAGTTGCTCACAGCTGTTCTTGGAACACATTGTGAAATCGCGTATATCTTTGCTTCTACACATAGAAATGTATTGTGCTTTGCTTTACACACTATTCTACAGTCAAGAGGAGAGAATTCATCAAGTTTAATAAGCAAAAACACTGTATAAGTCGAATTTCAGCATTTTTGTGTGACCGGGAAAACCACAGTCACAAGCCGAGATGCAGTTCCATAGAAACTTGCCGTTTTACCGCTGAACCTAAAAATGGGTAGAAAGTACTTTTTCTCCCTTCCTGTTAATGCCACAGACTTCGCCTTTACAGGGCACACGTTTTCTATCTTCCCCGCTTCAGCCCATGAAATATTGAGCTTCAAATCTGTTGTTAACGTGGTGTAAAAAAGTTGCTCACAGCTGTTCTAGGAACACATTGTGAAATCGCGTATATCTTTGCTTCTACACATAGCAATGTATTGTGCTTTGCTTTACACACTATTCTACAGTCAAGAGGAGAGAATTCATCAAGTTTAATAAGCAAAAACACTGTATAAGTCGAATTTCAGCATTTTTGTGTGACCGGGAAAACCACAGTCACAAGCCGAGATGCAGTTCCATAGAAACTTGCCATTTTACCGCTGAACCTAAAAATGGGTAGAAAGTACTTTTTCTCCCTTCCTGTTAATGCCACAGACTTCGCCTTTACAGGGCACACGTTTTCTATCTTCCCCGCTTCAGCCCATGAAATATTGAGCTTCAAATGTGTTGTTAACATTGTGTAAAAAAGTTGCTCACAGCTGTTCTTGGAACACATTGTGAAATCGCGTATATCTTTGCTTCTACACATAGAAATGTATTGTGCTTTGCTTTACACACTATTCTACAGTCAAGAGGAGAGAATTCATCAAGTTTAATAAGCAAAAACACTGTATAAGTCGAATTTCAGCATTTTTGTGTGACCGGGAAAACCACAGTCACAAGTCGAGATGCAGTTCCATAGAAACTTGCCGTTTTACCGCTGAACCTAAAAATGGGTAGAAAGTACTTTTTCTCCCTTCCTGTTAATGCCACAGACTTCGCCTTTACAGGGCACACGTTTTCTATCTTCCCCGCTTCAACCCATGAAATATTGAGCTTCAAATGTGTTGTTAACGTTGTGTAAAAAAGTTGCTCACAGCTGTTCTAGGAACACATTGTGAAATTGCGTATATCTTTGCTTCTACACATAGCAATGTACTCATTACGGGGCCTCTACACTGCGCATCTCATTACAGGGGCATTTACACTGCGCATCTCATTAAAGGGGCCTTTACACTGTGCATCTCATTAAAGGGGCCTTTACACTGCGCATCACATTACAGGGGCCTTTACACTGCGCATCACATTACAGGGGCCTTTACACTGCGCATCTCATTACGGGGCATTTACACTGCGTATCTCATTACAGGGGCATTTACACTGCGCAACTCATTACAGGGGCATTTACACTGTGCATCTCATTACAGGGGCATTTACACTGCGCATCTCATTACAGGGGCATTTACACTGCGCATCTCATTACAGGGGCATTTACACTGCGCATCTCATTACAGGGGCATTTACACTGCGCATCTCATTACAGGGGCATTTACACTGCGCATCTCATTACAGGGGCATTTACACTGCGCATCTCATTACAGGGGCATTTACACTGCGCATCTCATTACAGGGGCCTTTACACTGCGCATCTCATTACAGGGGCCTTTACATGGCGCATCTCATTACAGGGGCCTTTACACGGCGCATCTCATTACAGGGGCCTTTACATGGCGCATCTCATTACAGGGGCCTTTACACGGCGCATCTCATTACAGGGGCCTTTACACGGCGCATCTCATTACAGGTGCCTTTACACTGCGCATCTCATTACAGGAGCCTTTACACTGCGCATCTCATTACAAGGGCCTTTACACTGCGCATCTCATTACTGGGCATTTACACTGCGCATCTCATTACAGGGGCATTTACACTGCGCATCTCATTACAGGGGCCTTTACACTGCGCATCTCATTACAGGGGCCTTTACACTGCGCATCTCATTACTGGGCATTTACACTGCGCATCTCATTACAGGGGCATTTACACTGCGCATCTCATTACAGGGGCATTTACACTGCGCATCTCATTACAGGGACATTTACACTGCGCATCTCATTACAGGGGCATTTACACTGCGCATCTCATTAAAGGGGCCTTTACACTGTGCATCTCATTAAAGGGGCCTTTACACTGCGCATCTCATTACAGGGGCCTTTACACTGCGCATCTCATTACGGGGCATTTACACTGCGTATCTCATTACAGGGACATTTACACTGCGCAACTCATTACAGGGGCATTTACACTGGGCATCTCATTACAGGGGCATTTACACTGCGCATCTCATTACAGGGGCATTTACACTGCTCATCTGATTACAGGGGCATTTACACTGCGCATCTCATTACAGGGGCCTTTACACGGCGCATCTCATTACAGGGGCCTTTACACGGCGCATCTCATTACAGGGGCCTTTACACTGCGCATCTCATTACAGGAGCCTTTACACTGCGCATCTCATTACAAGGGCCTTTACACTGTGCATCTCATTACTGGGCATTTACACTGCGCATCTCATTACAGGGGCATTTACACTGTGCATCTCATTACAGGGGCATTTACACTGCACATCTCATTAAGGGGCATTTACACTGCACATCTCATTAAGGGGCATTTACACTGCGCATCTCATTACAGGGGCATTTACACTGCGCATCTCATTACAGGGGCCTTTACACTGCGCATCTCATTACAGGGGCCTTTACACTGCGCATCTCATTAAAGGGGCCTTTACACTGTGCATCTCATTAAAGGGGCCTTTACACTGCGCATCTCATTACAGGGGCCTTTACACTGCGCATCTCATTACGGGGCATTTACACTGCGTATCTTATTACAGGGGCATTTACACTGCGCAACTCATTACAGGGGCATTTACACTGGGCATCTCATTACAGGGGCATTTACACTGCGCATCTCATTACAGGGGCATTTACACTGCGCATCTCATTACAGGGGCATTTACACTGCGCATCTCATTACAGGGGCATTTACACTGCGCATCTCATTACAGGGGCATTTACACTGCGCATCTCATTACAGGGGCATTTCCACTGCGCATCTCATTACAGGGGCCTTTACACTGCGCATCTCATTACAGGGGCCTTTACACGGCGCATCTCATTACAGGGGCCTTTACACGGCGCATCTCATTACAGGGGCCTTTACACTGCGCATCTCATTACAGGAGCCTTTACACTGCGCATCTCATTACAAGGGCCTTTACACTGCGCATCTCATTACTGGGCATTTACACTGCGCATCTCATTACAGGGGCATTTACACTGCGCATCTCATTACAGGGGCATTTACACTGGGCATCTCATTACAGGGGCCTTTACACTGCGCATCACATTACAGGGGCCTTTACACTGCGCATCACATTACAGGGGCCTTTACACTGCGCATCTCATTACGGGGCATTTACACTGCGTATCTCATTACAGGGGCATTTACACTGCGCAACTCATTACAGGGGCATTTACACTGTGCATCTCATTACAGGGGCATTTACACTGCGCATCTCATTACAGGGGCATTTACACTGCGCATCTCATTACAGGGGCATTTACACTGCGCATCTCATTACAGGGGCATTTACACTGCGCATCTCATTAAAGGGGCCTTTACACTGCGCATCACATTACAGGGGCCTTTACACTGCGCATCACATTACAGGGGCCTTTACACTGCGCATCTCATTACGGGGCATTTACACTGCGTATCTCATTACAGGGGCATTTACACTGCGCAACTCATTACAGGGGCATTTACACTGTGCATCTCATTACAGGGGCATTTACACTGTGCATCTCATTACAGGGGCATTTACACTGCGCATCTCATTACAGGGGCATTTACACTGCGCATCTCATTACAGGGGCATTTACACTGCGCATCTCATTACAGGGGCATTTACACTGCGCATCTCATTACAGGGGCATTTACACTGCGCATCTCATTACAGGGGCATTTACACTGCGCATCTCATTACAGGGGCCTTTACACTGCGCATCTCATTACAGGGGCCTTTACATGGCGCATCTCATTACAGGGGCCTTTACACGGCGCATCTCATTACAGGGGCCTTTACATGGCGCATCTCATTACAGGGGCCTTTACACGGCGCATCTCATTACAGGGGCCTTTACACGGCGCATCTCATTACAGGTGCCTTTACACTGCGCATCTCATTACAGGAGCCTTTACACTGCGCATCTCATTACAAGGGCCTTTACACTGCGCATCTCATTACTGGGCATTTACACTGCGCATCTCATTACAGGGGCATTTACACTGCGCATCTCATTACAGGGGCCTTTACACTGCGCATCTCATTACAGGGGCCTTTACACTGCGCATCTCATTACTGGGCATTTACACTGCGCATCTCATTACAGGGGCATTTACACTGCGCATCTCATTACAGGGGCATTTACACTGCGCATCTCATTACAGGGACATTTACACTGCGCTTCTCATTACAGGGGCATTTACACTGCGCATCTCATTAAAGGGGCCTTTACACTGTGCATCTCATTAAAGGGGCCTTTACACTGCGCATCTCATTACAGGGGCCTTTACACTGCGCATCTCATTACGGGGCATTTACACTGCGTATCTCATTACAGGGACATTTACACTGCGCAACTCATTACAGGGGCATTTACACTGGGCATCTCATTACAGGGGCATTTACACTGCGCATCTCATTACAGGGGCATTTACACTGCTCATCTGATTACAGGGGCATTTACACTGCGCATCTCATTACAGGGGCCTTTACACGGCGCATCTCATTACAGGGGCCTTTACACGGCGCATCTCATTACAGGGGCCTTTACACTGCGCATCTCATTACAGGAGCCTTTACACTGCGCATCTCATTACAAGGGCCTTTACACTGTGCATCTCATTACTGGGCATTTACACTGCGCATCTCATTACAGGGGCATTTACACTGTGCATCTCATTACAGGGGCATTTACACTGCACATCTCATTAAGGGGCATTTACACTGCACATCTCATTAAGGGGCATTTACACTGCGCATCTCATTACAGGGGCATTTACACTGCGCATCTCATTACAGGGGCCTTTACACTGCGCATCTCATTACAGGGGCCTTTACACTGCGCATCTCATTAAAGGGGCCTTTACACTGTGCATCTCATTAAAGGGGCCTTTACACTGCGCATCTCATTACAGGGGCCTTTACACTGCGCATCTCATTACGGGGCATTTACACTGCGTATCTTATTACAGGGGCATTTACACTGCGCAACTCATTACAGGGGCATTTACACTGGGCATCTCATTACAGGGGCATTTACACTGCGCATCTCATTACAGGGGCATTTACACTGCGCATCTCATTACAGGGGCATTTACACTGCGCATCTCATTACAGGGGCATTTACACTGCGCATCTCATTACAGGGGCATTTACACTGCGCATCTCATTACAGGGGCATTTCCACTGCGCATCTCATTACAGGGGCCTTTACACTGCGCATCTCATTACAGGGGCCTTTACACGGCGCATCTCATTACAGGGGCCTTTACACGGCGCATCTCATTACAGGGGCCTTTACACTGCGCATCTCATTACAGGAGCCTTTACACTGCGCATCTCATTACAAGGGCCTTTACACTGCGCATCTCATTACTGGGCATTTACACTGCGCATCTCATTACAGGGGCATTTACACTGCGCATCTCATTACAGGGGCATTTACACTGGGCATCTCATTACAGGGGCATTTACACTGCGCATCTAATTACAGGGGCATTTACACTGCGCATCTCATTACAGGGGCATTTACACTGCGCATCTCATTACAGGGGCATTTACACTGCGCATCTCATTACAGGGGCAATTACACTGCGCATCTCATTACAGGGGAATTTACACTGCGCATCTCATTACAGGGGCCTTTACACTGCGCATCTCATTACAGGGGCCTTTACACGGCGCATCTCATTACAGGGGCCTTTACACGGCGCATCTTATTACAGGGGCCTTTACACTGCGCATCTCATTACAGGGGCCTTTACACTGCGCATCTCATTACAAGAGCCTTTACACTGCGCATCTCATTACAGGGGCATTTACACTGGGCATCTCATTACAGGGGCATCTACACTGCGCATCTCATTACAGGGGCAATTACACGGCGCATCTCATTACAGGGGCATTTACACGGCGCATCTCATTACAGGGGCCTTTACACGGTACATCTCATTACAGGGGCCTTTACACTGCGCATCTCATTACAGGGGCCTTTACACTGCGCATCTCATTACAGGGGCCTTTACACTGCGCATCTCATTACAGGGGCCTTTACACTGTGCGTCTCATTACAGGGGCATTTACACTGCGCATCTCATTACAGGGGCATTTACACTGGGCATCTCATTACAGGGGCATTTACACTGGGCATCTCATTACAGGGGGCATTTACACTGCGCATCTCATTACAGGGGCATTTACACTGCGCATCTCATTACAGGGGCATTTACACTGCGCATCTCATTACAGGGGCCTTTACACTGCGCATCTCATTATGGGGCCTTTACACTGCGCATCTCATTACAGGGGCCTTTACACTGCACATCTCATTACTGGGCATTTACACTGCGCATCTCATTACAGGGGCATTTACACTGCGCATCTCATTACAGGGGCATTTACACTGCGCATCTCATTACAGGGACATTTACAGTGCTCATCTCATTACAGGGGCATTTACACTGCGCATCTCATTACAGGGGCATTTACACTGCGCATCTCATTACAGGGGCCTTTACACTGCGCATCTCATTACAGGGGCCTTTACACTGCGCATCTCATTAAAGGGGCCTTTACACTGTGCATCTCATTAAAGGGGCCTTTACACTGCGCATCTCATTACAGGGGCCTTTACACTGCGCATCTCATTACGGGGCATTTACACTGCGTATCTAATTACAGAGGCATTTACACTGCGCAACTCATTACAGGGGCATTTACACTGGGCATCTCATTACAGGGGCATTTACACTGCGCATCTCATTACAGGGGCATTTACACTGCGCATCTCATTACAGGGGCATTTACACTGCGCATCTCATTACAGGGGCATTTACACTGCGCATCTCATTACAGGGGCATTTACACTGCGCATCTCATTACAGGGGCATTTCCACTGCGCATCTCATTACAGGGGCCTTTACACTGCGCATCTCATTACAGGGGCCTTTACACGGCGCATCTCATTACAGGGGCCTTTACACGGCGCATCTCATTACAGGGGCCTTTACACTGCGCATCTCATTACAGGAGCCTTTACACTGCGCATCTCATTACAAGGGCCTTTACACTGCGCATCTCATTACTGGGCATTTACACTGCGCATCTCAATACAGGGGCATTTACACTGCGCATCTCATTAAAGGGGCCTTTACACTGCGCATCTCATTACAGGGGCCTTTACACTGCGCATCTCATTACGGGAAATTTACACTGCGAATCTCATTACAGGGGCATTTACACTGCGCATCTCATTACAGGGGCATTTACACTGGGCATCTCATTACAGGGGCATTTACACTGCGCATCTAATTACAGGGGCATTTACACTGCGCATCTCATTACAGGGGCATTTACACTGCGCATCTCATTACAGGGGCATTTACACTGCGCATCTCATTACAGGGGCATTTACACTGCGCATCTCATTACAGGGGAATTTACACTGCGCATCTCATTACAGGGGCCTTTACACTGCGCATCTCATTACAGGGGCCTTTACACGGCGCATCTCATTACAGGGGCCTTTACACGGCGCATCTTATTACAGGGGCCTTTACACTGCGCATCTCATTACAGGGGCCTTTACACTGCGCATCTCATTACAAGGGCCTTTACACTGCGCATCTCATTACAGGGGCATTTACACTGCGCATCTCATTACAGGGGCATCTACACTGCGCATCTCATTACAGGGGCAATTACACGGCGCATCTCATTACAGGGGCATTTACACGGCGCATCTCATTACAGGGGCCTTTACACGGTGCATCTCATTACAGGGGCCTTTACACTGCGCATCTCATTACAGGGGCCTTTACACTGCGCATCTCATTACAGGGGCCTTTACACTGCGCATCTCATTACAGGGGCCTTTACACTGTGCATCTCATTACAGGGGCATTTACACTGCGCATCTCATTACAGGGGCATTTACACTGGGCATCTCATTACAGGGGCATTTACACTGGGCATCTCATTACAGGGGGCATTTACACTGCGCATCTCATTACAGGGGCATTTACACTGCGCATCTCATTACAGGGGCATTTACACTGCGCATCTCATTACAGGGGCCTTTACACTGCGCATCTCATTATGGGGCCTTTACACTGCGCATCTCATTACAGGGGCCTTTACACTGCACGTCTCATTACTGGGCATTTACACTGCGCATCTCATTACAGGGGCATTTACACTGCGCATCTCATTACAGGGGCATTTACACTGCGCATCTCATTACAGGGACATTTACAGTGCTCATCTCATTACAGGGGCATTTACACTGCGCATCTCATTAAAGGGGCCTTTACACTGCGCATCTCATTAAAGGGGCCTTTACACTGCGCATCTCATTACAGGGGCCTTTACACTGCGCATCTCATTACGGGGAATTTACACTGCGCATCTCATTACAGGGGCATTTACACTGCGCATCTCATTACAGGGGCATTTACACTGGGCATCTCATTACAGGGGCATTTACACTGCGCATCTCATTACAGGGGCCTTTACACGGTGCATCTCATTACAGGGGCATTTACACTGCGCATCTCATTACAGGGGCATTTACACTGCGCATCTCATTACAGGGGCATTTACACTGCGCATCTCATTACAGGGGCATTTACACTGCGCATCTCATTACAGGGGCATTTACACTGCGCATCTCATTACAGGGGCATTTACACTGCGCATCTCATTACAGGGGCCTTTACACTGCACATCTCATTACAGGGGCCTTTACACTGCGCATCTCATTACAGGGGCCTTTACACTGTGCATCTCATTACAGTGGCATTTACACTGCGCATCTCATTACAGGGGCCTTTACATGGCGCATCTCATTACAGGGGCCTTTACACTGCGCATCTCATTACGGGGCATTTACACTGCGCATCTCATTACAGGGCATTTACAGTGCGCATCTCATTACGGGGCATTTGCACTGCGCATCTCATTACAGGGGCATTTACACTGCGCATCTCATGATGGGGCATTTACACTGCGCATCTCATGATGGGGCATTTACACTGCGCATCTCATTTCGGGGCATTTACACTGCGCATCTCATTTCAGGGCATTTACACTGTGCATCTCATTAAGGGGCATTTATTTATTTATTTATTTATTTATAAAATATTTTACCAGGAAGTAATACATTGAGAGTTACCTCTCGTTTTCAAGTATGTCCTGGGCACAGAGTAAAACAAATAATACATGGTTACAAATACAGTTACATAAATGAACAAGGTATACATTTATATACAAGACATTGCATGCACAGTTAAAGAAAATATATATTATGAGCGTATGAAACAGTTACAGACCAGATTAAAGTGTGAGACAGCCTTAGATTTGAAAGAACTTAAGCTGGTGGTGGATATGAGAGTCTCTGGTAGGTTGTTCCAGTTTTGGGGTGCACGGAAGGAGAAGGAGGAACGTCCGGATACTTTGTTGAGTCTTGGGACCATGAATAGTCTTTTGGAGTCTGATCTCAGGTGATAGGTACTGCATGTGGTAGGGGTGAGGAGCTTGTTCAGGTAGCTGGGTAGCTTGCCCAGAAAGTATTTGAGGGTGAGACAGGAAAGGTGAACTTTGCGCCTAGACTCTAGTGATGACCAATCTAGTTCTTTGAGCATTTCGCAGTGATGTGTGTTGTAGTTGCATTGGAGAACAAAACGACAAATTGAATTGTAGAGGGTGTCAAGTTTGCTAAGGTGGGTTTGAGGAGCCGAGCCATATACTATGTCTCCATAGTCAATAATTGGCATTAGCATCTGCTGTGCAATACGCTTTCTGACCAGGAGACTTAGGGAGGATTTGTTCCTGTAAAGTACCCCTAGTTTGGCATAGGTCTTGGTTGTCAGGGTATCAATGTGCATCCCGAATGTTAAGTGGGAGTCAAACCATAAGCCCAGGTATTTAAAACTAGTGACAGGTGTTAGGGTGGTTTTAGCGTTGGTTCTAATCAGGAGCTCAGTCACTGGAAGCTTTACACTGGGCATCCCATTACGGGGCATTTACACTGCGCATCTCATTACAGGGGCATTTACATTGCGCATCTCATTACAGGGGCCTTTACACGGCGCATCTCATTACAGGGGCCTTTACACTGCGCATCTCATTACAGGGGCCTTTACACTGCGCATCTCATTACAGGGGCCTTTACACTGCGCATCTCATTACGGGGCATTTACACTGCGCATCTCATTACAGGGCATTTACACTGCGCATCTCATTACGGGGCATTTGCACTGCGCATCTCATTACAGGGGCATTTACACTGCGCATCTCATGATGGGGCACTTACACTGCGCATCTCATGATGGGGCATTTACACTGCGCATCTCATTTCAGGGCATTTACACTGTGCATCTCATTAAGGGGCATTTACACTGGGCATCCCATTACGGGGCATTTACACTGCACATTTCATTACAGGGGCATTTACATTGCGCATCTCATTACAGGGGCCTTTACACGGCGCATCTCATTACAGGGGCCTTTACACGGCGCATCTCATTACAGGGGCCTTTACACTGCGCATCTCATTACAGGGGCCTTTACACTGCGCATCTCATTACAAGGGCCTTTACACTGCGCATCTCATTACAGGGGCATTTACACTGCGCATCTCATTACAGGGGCATCTACACTGCGCATCTCATTACAGGGGCATTTACACGGCGCATCTCATTACAGGGGCATATACACGGCGCATCTCATTACAGGGGCCTTTACACTGCGCATCTCATTACAGGGGCCCTTATAAGGGTATATATATAAATATATTTTATGCACTGTATATGAGCTGGCGATTTCTAAGTCTGTGGTTCCGAGAGGGGGTAACCAGGCTCACTAATAAAGGTCAAGCCACTTGGCTGCCAGAATGCCCTGCTTCAGCACAGACCAGAAAGGCATTGTGATATGCGTATCCCCGGTATAGTCAGGGGTTAATGGGAGTCGTCCCCGTCCCCCCAGTATACGGCCAGAACCATGGACCCGGTACTTGTGGTTCGGACTCTCTCCAACCAGCCATAATGTTGTGAGAGTGAAATTATGTCTAAGTCCAGCTTTGGTACATTAGAAGCAACTCTGAAACTTAACCTAAGCGTTTTTCGAAGCTACTTTTTGGCTAACTTCTTATAGGAAGTTCTAGGAACTCTGAAAATGAACGTGCGCGTCTTTCACTCTTCCCGAGGGACTTAGAAGAAATTTGTGATATTTTTTATTAAAATGGTGTATAAGGGTATATATATAAATATATTTTATGCACTGTATATGAGCTGGCGATTTCTAAGTCTGTGGTTCCGAGAGGGGGTAACCAGGCTCACTAATAAAGGTCAAGCCACTTGGCTGCCAGAATGCCCTGCTTCAGCACAGACCAGAAAGGCATTGTGATAAGCGTATCCCCGGTATAGTCAGGGGTTAATGGGAGTCGTCCCCGTCCCCCCAGTATACGGCCAGAACCATGGACCCGGTACTTGTGGTTCGGACTGTCTCCAACCAGCCATAATGTTGTGAGAGTGAAATTATGTCTAAAATATATTTATATATATATACCCTTATACACCATTTTAATAAAAAAATATCACAAAATTCTTCTAAGTCCCTCGGGAAGAGTGAAAGACGCGCACGTTCATTTTCAGAGCTCCTAGACCTTCCTATAAGAAGTTAGCCAAAAAGTATCTTCGAAAAACGCTTAGGTTAAGTTTCAGAGTTGCTTCTAATGTACCAAAGCTGGACTTAGACATAATTTCACTCTCACAACATTATGGCTGGTTGGAGACAGTCCGAACCACAAGTACCGGGTCCATGGTTCTGGCCGTATACTGGGGGGACGGGGACGACTCCCATTAACCCCTGACTATACCGGGGATACGCTTATCACAATGCCTTTCTGGTCTGTGCTGAAGCAGGGCATTCTGGCAGCCAAGTGGCTTGACCTTTATTAGTGAGCCTGGTTACCCCCTCTCGGAACCACAGACTTAGAAATCGCCAGCTCATATACAGTGCATAAAATATATTTATATATATACCCTTATACACCATTTTAATAAAAAATATCACAAAATTCTTCTAAGTCCCTCGGGAAGAGTGAAAGACGCGCACGTTCATTTTCAGAGCTCCTAGACCTTCCTATAAGAAGTTAGCCAAAAAGTAGCTTCGAAAAACGCTTAGATTAAGTTTCAGAGTTGCTTCTAATGTACCAAAGCTGGACTTAGACATAATTTCACTCTCACAACATTATGGCTGGTTGGAGAGAGTCCGAACCACAAGTACCGGGTCCATGGTTCTGGCCGTATTTGCTTTACACACTATTCTACAGTCAAGAGGAGAGAATTCATCAAGTTTAATAAGCAAAAACACTGTATAAGTCGAATTTCAGCATTTTTGTGTGACCGGGAAAACCACAGTCACAATCCGAGATGCAGTTCCATAGAAACTTGCCATTTTACCGCTGAACCTAAAAATGGGTAGAAAGTACTTTTTCTCCCTTCCTGTTAATGCCACAGACTTCGCCTTTACAGGGCACACGTTTTCTATCTTCCCCGCTTCAGCCCATGAAATATTGAGCTTCAAATGTGTTGTTAACATTGTGGAAAAAAGTTGCTCACAGCTGTTCTAGGAACACATTGTGAAATCGCGTATATCTTTGCTTCTACACATAGCAATGTATTGTACTTTGCTTTACACACTATTCTACAGTCAAGAGGAGAGAATTCATCAAGTTTAATAAGCAAAAACACTGTATAAGTCGATTTTCAGCATTATTGTGTGACCGGGAAAACCACAGTCACAAGCCGAGATGCAGTTCCATAGAAACTTGCCATTTTACCGCTGAACCTAGAAATGGGTAGAAAGTACTTTTTCTCCCTTCCTGTTAATGCCACAGACTTCGCCTTTACAGGGCACACGTTTTCTATCTTCCCCGCTTCAGCCCATGAAATATTGAGCTTCAAATGTGTTGTTAACATTGTGTAAAAAAGTTGCTCCCAGCTGTTCTAGGAACACATTGTGAAATCGCGTATATGTTTGCTTCTACACATAGCAATGTATTGTGCTTTGCTTTACACACTATTCTACAGTCAAGAGGAGAGAATTCATCAAGTTTAATAAGCAAAAACACTGTATAAGTCGAATTTCAGCATTTTTGTGTGACCGGGAAAACCACAGTCACAAGCCGAGATGCAGTTCCATAGAAACTTGCCATTTTACCGCTGAACCTAAAAATGGGTAGAAAGTACTTTTTCTCCCTTCCTGTTAATGCCACAGACTTCGCCTTTACAGGGCACACGTTTTCTATCTTCCCCGCTTCAGCCCATGAAATATTGAGCTTCAAATGTGTTGTTAACGTGGTGTAAATAAGTTGCTCACAGCTGTTCTAGGAACACATTGTGAAATCGCGTATATCTTTGCTTCTACACATAGCAATGTATTGTGCTTTGCTTTACACACTATTCTACAGTCAAGAGGAGAGAATTCATCAAGTTTAATAAGCAAAAACACTGTATAAGTCGAATTTCAGCATTTTTGTGTGACCGGGAAAACCACAGTCACAAGCCGAGATGCAGTTCCATAGAGACTTGCCATTTTACCGCTGAACCTAAAAATGGGTAGAAAGTACTTTTTCTCCCTTCTTGTTAATGCCACAGACTTCGCCTTTACAGGGCACACGTTTTCTATCTTCCCCGCTTCAGCCCATGAAATATTGAGCTTCAAATGTGTTGTTAACATTGTGTAAAAAAGTTGCTCACAGCTGTTCTAGGAACACATTGTGAAATCGCGTATATCTTTGCTTCTACACATAGCAATGTATTGTGCTTTGCTTTACACACCATTCTACAGTGTAGAGGAGAGAATTCATCAAGTTTAATAAGCAAAAACACTGTATAAGTCGAATTTCAGCATTATTGTGTGACCGGGAAAACCACAGTCACAAGCCGAGATGCAGTTCCATAGAAACTTGCCATTTTACCGCTGAACCTAAAAATGGGTAGAAAGTACTTTTTCTCCCTTCCTGTTAATGCCACAGACTTCGCCTTTACAGAGCACACGTTTTCTATCTTCCCCGCTTCAGCCCATGAAATATTGAGCTTCAAATGTGTTGTTAACATTGTGTAAAAAAGTTGCTCACAGCTGTCCTAGGAACACATTGTGAAATCGCGTATATCTTTTCTTCTACACATAGGAATGTATTGTGCTTTGCTTTACACACTATTCTACAGTCAAGAGGAGAGAATTCATCAAGTTTAATAAGCAAAAACACTGTATAAGTCGAATTTCAGCATTTTTGTGTGACCGGGAAAACCACAGTCACAAGCCGAGATGCAGTTCCATAGAAACTTGCCATTTTACCGCTGAACCTAAAAATGGGTAGAAAGTACTTTTTCTCCCTTCCTGTTAATGCCACAGACTTCGCCTTTACAGGGCACACGTTTTCTATCTTCCCCGCTTCAGCCCATGAAATATTGAGCTTCAAATGTGTTGTTAACGTTGTGTAAAAAAGTTGCTCACAGCTGTTCTAGGAACACATTGTGAAATCGCGTATATCTTTGCTTCTACACATAGGAATGTATTGTGCTTTGCTTTACACACTATTCTACTGTCAAGAGGAGAGAATTCATCAAGTTTAATAAGCAAAAACACTGTATAAGTCGAATTTCAGCATTATTGTGTGACCGGGAAAACCACAGTCACAAGCCGAGATGCAGTTCCATAGAAACTTGCCGTTTTACCGCTGAACCTAAAAATGGGTAGAAAGTACTTTTTCTCCCTTCCTGTTAATGCCACAGACTTCGCCTTTACAGGGCACACGTTTTCTATCTTCCCCGCTTCAGCCCATGAAATATTGAGCTTCAAATGTGTTGTTAACGTTGTGTAAAAAAGTTGCTCACAGCTGTTCTAGGAACACATTGTGAAATCGCGTAAATCTTTGCTTCTACACATAGCAATGTATTGTGCTTTGCTTTACACACTATTCTACAGTCAAGAGGTGAGAATTCATCAAGTTTAAGAAGCAAAAATACTGTATAAGTCGAATTTCAGCATTTTTGTGTGACCGGGAAAACCACAGTCACAAGCCGAGATGCAGTTCCATAGAAACTTGCCGTTTTACCGCTGAACCTAAAAATGGGTAGAAAGTACTTTTTCTCCCTTCCTGTTAATGCCACAGACTTCGCCTTTACAGGGCACACGTTTTC
This sequence comes from Ascaphus truei, assembly GCF_040206685.1. NCBI lineage: Eukaryota > Metazoa > Chordata > Amphibia > Anura > Ascaphidae > Ascaphus > Ascaphus truei. Next base: position 265,711 of record NW_027455869.1, read on the forward strand.
TATCTTCCCCGCTTCAGCCCATGAAATATTGAGCTTCAAATGTGTTGTTAACATTGTGTAAAAAAGTTGCTCACAGCTGTTCTTGGAACACATTGTGAAATCGCGTATATCTTTGCTTCTACACATAGCAATGTATTGTGCTTTGCTTTACACACTATTCTACAGTCAAGAGGAGAGAATTCATCAAGTTTAATAAGCAAAAACACTGTATAAGTCGAATTTCAGCATTTTTGTGTGACCGGGAAAACCACAGTCACAAGCCGAGATGCAGTTCCATAGAAACTTGCCATTTTACCGCTGAACCTAAAAATGGGTAGAAAGTACTTTTTCTCCCTTCCTGTTAATGCCACAGACTTCGCCTTTACAGGGCACACGTTTTCTATCTTCCCCGCTTCAGCCCATGAAATATTGAGCTTCAAATGTGTTGTTAACATTGTGTAAAAAAGTTGCTCACAGCTGTTTTGGGAACACATTGTGAAATCGCGTATATCTTTGCTTCTACACATAGGAATGTATTGTGCTTTGCTTTACACACTATTCTACAGTCAAGAGGTGAGAATTCATCAAGTTTAATAAGCAAAAACACTGTATAAGTCGAATTTCAGCATTTTTGTGTGACCGGGAAAACCACAGTCACAAGCCGAGATGCAGTTCCATAGAAACTTGCCATTTTACTGCTGAACCTAAAAATGGGTAGAAAGTACTTTTTCTCCCTTCCTGTTAATGCCACAGACTTCGCCTTTACAGGGCACACGTTTTCTATCTTCCCCGCTTCAGCCCATGAAATATTGAGCTTCAAATGTGTTGTTAACGTTGTGTAAAAAAGTTGCTCACAGCTGTTCTTGGAACACATTGTGAAATCGCGTATATCTTTGCTTCTACACATAGAAATGTATTGTGCTTTGCTTTACACACTATTCTACAGTCAAGAGGAGAGAATTCATCAAGTTTAATAAGCAAAAACACTGTATAAGTCGAATTTCAGCATTTTTGTGTGACCGGGAAAACCACAGTCACAAGCCGAGATGCAGTTCCATAGAAACTTGCCATTTTACCGCTGAACCTAAAAATGGGTAGAAAGTACTTTTTCTCCCTTCCTGTTAATGCCACAGACTTCGCCTTTACAGGGCACACGTTTTCTATCTTCCCCGCTTCAGCCCATGAAATATTGAGCTTCAAATGTGTTGTTAACATTGTGTAAAAAAGTTGCTCACAGCTGTTCTTGGAACACATTGTGAAATCGCGTATATCTTTGCTTCTACACATAGAAATGTATTGTGCTTTGCTTTACACACTATTCTACAGTCAAGAGGAGAGAATTCATCAAGTTTAATAAGCAAAAACACTGTATAAGTCGAATTTCAGCATTTTTGTGTGACCGGGAAAACCACAGTCACAAGCCGAGATGCAGTTCCATAGAAACTTGCCGTTTTACCGCTGAACCTAAAAATGGGTAGAAAGTACTTTTTCTCCCTTCCTGTTAATGCCACAGACTTCGCCTTTACAGGGCACACGTTTTCTATCTTCCCCGCTTCAGCCCATGAAATATTGAGCTTCAAATCTGTTGTTAACGTGGTGTAAAAAAGTTGCTCACAGCTGTTCTAGGAACACATTGTGAAATCGCGTATATCTTTGCTTCTACACATAGCAATGTATTGTGCTTTGCTTTACACACTATTCTACAGTCAAGAGGAGAGAATTCATCAAGTTTAATAAGCAAAAACACTGTATAAGTCGAATTTCAGCATTTTTGTGTGACCGGGAAAACCACAGTCACAAGCCGAGATGCAGTTCCATAGAAACTTGCCATTTTACCGCTGAACCTAAAAATGGGTAGAAAGTACTTTTTCTCCCTTCCTGTTAATGCCACAGACTTCGCCTTTACAGGGCACACGTTTTCTATCTTCCCCGCTTCAGCCCATGAAATATTGAGCTTCAAATGTGTTGTTAACATTGTGTAAAAAAGTTGCTCACAGCTGTTCTTGGAACACATTGTGAAATCGCGTATATCTTTGCTTCTACACATAGAAATGTATTGTGCTTTGCTTTACACACTATTCTACAGTCAAGAGGAGAGAATTCATCAAGTTTAATAAGCAAAAACACTGTATAAGTCGAATTTCAGCATTTTTGTGTGACCGGGAAAACCACAGTCACAAGTCGAGATGCAGTTCCATAGAAACTTGCCGTTTTACCGCTGAACCTAAAAATGGGTAGAAAGTACTTTTTCTCCCTTCCTGTTAATGCCACAGACTTCGCCTTTACAGGGCACACGTTTTCTATCTTCCCCGCTTCAACCCATGAAATATTGAGCTTCAAATGTGTTGTTAACGTTGTGTAAAAAAGTTGCTCACAGCTGTTCTAGGAACACATTGTGAAATTGCGTATATCTTTGCTTCTACACATAGCAATGTACTCATTACGGGGCCTCTACACTGCGCATCTCATTACAGGGGCATTTACACTGCGCATCTCATTAAAGGGGCCTTTACACTGTGCATCTCATTAAAGGGGCCTTTACACTGCGCATCACATTACAGGGGCCTTTACACTGCGCATCACATTACAGGGGCCTTTACACTGCGCATCTCATTACGGGGCATTTACACTGCGTATCTCATTACAGGGGCATTTACACTGCGCAACTCATTACAGGGGCATTTACACTGTGCATCTCATTACAGGGGCATTTACACTGCGCATCTCATTACAGGGGCATTTACACTGCGCATCTCATTACAGGGGCATTTACACTGCGCATCTCATTACAGGGGCATTTACACTGCGCATCTCATTACAGGGGCATTTACACTGCGCATCTCATTACAGGGGCATTTACACTGCGCATCTCATTACAGGGGCATTTACACTGCGCATCTCATTACAGGGGCCTTTACACTGCGCATCTCATTACAGGGGCCTTTACATGGCGCATCTCATTACAGGGGCCTTTACACGGCGCATCTCATTACAGGGGCCTTTACATGGCGCATCTCATTACAGGGGCCTTTACACGGCGCATCTCATTACAGGGGCCTTTACACGGCGCATCTCATTACAGGTGCCTTTACACTGCGCATCTCATTACAGGAGCCTTTACACTGCGCATCTCATTACAAGGGCCTTTACACTGCGCATCTCATTACTGGGCATTTACACTGCGCATCTCATTACAGGGGCATTTACACTGCGCATCTCATTACAGGGGCCTTTACACTGCGCATCTCATTACAGGGGCCTTTACACTGCGCATCTCATTACTGGGCATTTACACTGCGCATCTCATTACAGGGGCATTTACACTGCGCATCTCATTACAGGGGCATTTACACTGCGCATCTCATTACAGGGACATTTACACTGCGCATCTCATTACAGGGGCATTTACACTGCGCATCTCATTAAAGGGGCCTTTACACTGTGCATCTCATTAAAGGGGCCTTTACACTGCGCATCTCATTACAGGGGCCTTTACACTGCGCATCTCATTACGGGGCATTTACACTGCGTATCTCATTACAGGGACATTTACACTGCGCAACTCATTACAGGGGCATTTACACTGGGCATCTCATTACAGGGGCATTTACACTGCGCATCTCATTACAGGGGCATTTACACTGCTCATCTGATTACAGGGGCATTTACACTGCGCATCTCATTACAGGGGCCTTTACACGGCGCATCTCATTACAGGGGCCTTTACACTGCGCATCTCATTACAGGAGCCTTTACACTGCGCATCTCATTACAGGAGCCTTTACACTGCGCATCTCATTACAAGGGCCTTTACACTGTGCATCTCATTACAGGGGCATTTACACTGTGCATCTCATTACAGGGGCATTTACACTGCACATCTCATTAAGGGGCATTTACACTGCACATCTCATTAAGGGGCATTTACACTGCGCATCTCATTACAGGGGCATTTACACTGCGCATCTCATTACAGGGGCCTTTACACTGCGCATCTCATTACAGGGGCCTTTACACTGCGCATCTCATTAAAGGGGCCTTTACACTGTGCATCTCATTAAAGGGGCCTTTACACTGCGCATCTCATTACAGGGGCCTTTACACTGCGCATCTCATTACGGGGCATTTACACTGCGTATCTTATTACAGGGGCATTTACACTGCGCAACTCATTACAGGGGCATTTACACTGGGCATCTCATTACAGGGGCATTTACACTGCGCATCTCATTACAGGGGCATTTACACTGCGCATCTCATTACAGGGGCATTTACACTGCGCATCTCATTACAGGGGCATTTACACTGCGCATCTCATTACAGGGGCATTTACACTGCGCATCTCATTACAGGGGCATTTCCACTGCGCATCTCATTACAGGGGCCTTTACACTGCGCATCTCATTACAGGGGCCTTTACACGGCGCATCTCATTACAGGGGCCTTTACACGGCGCATCTCATTACAGGGGCCTTTACACTGCGCATCTCATTACAGGAGCCTTTACACTGCGCATCTCATTACAAGGGCCTTTACACTGCGCATCTCATTACTGGGCATTTACACTGCGCATCTCATTACAGGGGCATTTACACTGCGCATCTCATTACAGGGGCATTTACACTGGGCATCTCATTACAGGGGCCTTTACACTGCGCATCACATTACAGGGGCCTTTACACTGCGCATCACATTACAGGGGCCTTTACACTGCGCATCTCATTACGGGGCATTTACACTGCGTATCTCATTACAGGGGCATTTACACTGCGCAACTCATTACAGGGGCATTTACACTGTGCATCTCATTACAGGGGCATTTACACTGCGCATCTCATTACAGGGGCATTTACACTGCGCATCTCATTACAGGGGCATTTACACTGCGCATCTCATTACAGGGGCATTTACACTGCGCATCTCATTAAAGGGGCCTTTACACTGCGCATCACATTACAGGGGCCTTTACACTGCGCATCACATTACAGGGGCCTTTACACTGCGCATCTCATTACGGGGCATTTACACTGCGTATCTCATTACAGGGGCATTTACACTGCGCAACTCATTACAGGGGCATTTACACTGTGCATCTCATTACAGGGGCATTTACACTGCGCATCTCATTACAGGGGCATTTACACTGCGCATCTCATTACAGGGGCATTTACACTGCGCATCTCATTACAGGGGCATTTACACTGCGCATCTCATTACAGGGGCATTTACACTGCGCATCTCATTACAGGGGCATTTACACTGCGCATCTCATTACAGGGGCATTTACACTGCGCATCTCATTACAGGGGCCTTTACACTGCGCATCTCATTACAGGGGCCTTTACATGGCGCATCTCATTACAGGGGCCTTTACACGGCGCATCTCATTACAGGGGCCTTTACATGGCGCATCTCATTACAGGGGCCTTTACACGGCGCATCTCATTACAGGGGCCTTTACACGGCGCATCTCATTACAGGAGCCTTTACACTGCGCATCTCATTACAAGGGCCTTTACACTGCGCATCTCATTACTGGGCATTTACACTGCGCATCTCATTACAGGGGCATTTACACTGCGCATCTCATTACAGGGGCCTTTACACTGCGCATCTCATTACAGGGGCCTTTACACTGCGCATCTCATTACTGGGCATTTACACTGCGCATCTCATTACAGGGGCATTTACACTGCGCATCTCATTACAGGGGCATTTACACTGCGCATCTCATTACAGGGACATTTACACTGCGCATCTCATTACAGGGGCATTTACACTGCGCATCTCATTAAAGGGGCCTTTACACTGTGCATCTCATTAAAGGGGCCTTTACACTGCGCATCTCATTACAGGGGCCTTTACACTGCGCATCTCATTACGGGGCATTTACACTGCGTATCTCATTACAGGGACATTTACACTGCGCAACTCATTACAGGGGCATTTACACTGGGCATCTCATTACAGGGGCATTTACACTGCGCATCTCATTACAGGGGCATTTACACTGCTCATCTGATTACAGGGGCATTTACACTGCGCATCTCATTACAGGGGCCTTTACACGGCGCATCTCATTACAGGGGCCTTTACACGGCGCATCTCATTACAGGGGCCTTTACACTGCGCATCTCATTACAGGAGCCTTTACACTGCGCATCTCATTACAAGGGCCTTTACACTGTGCATCTCATTACTGGGCATTTACACTGCGCATCTCATTACAGGGGCATTTACACTGTGCATCTCATTACAGGGGCATTTACACTGCACATCTCATTAAGGGGCATTTACACTGCACATCTCATTAAGGGGCATTTACACTGCGCATCTCATTACAGGGGCATTTACACTGCGCATCTCATTACAGGGGCCTTTACACTGCGCATCTCATTACAGGGGCCTTTACACTGCGCATCTCATTAAAGGGGCCTTTACACTGTGCATCTCATTAAAGGGGCCTTTACACTGCGCATCTCATTACAGGGGCCTTTACACTGCGCATCTCATTACGGGGCATTTACACTGCGTATCTTATTACAGGGGCATTTACACTGCGCAACTCATTACAGGGGCATTTACACTGGGCATCTCATTACAGGGGCATTTACACTGCGCATCTCATTACAGGGGCATTTACACTGCGCATCTCATTACAGGGGCATTTACACTGCGCATCTCATTACAGGGGCATTTACACTGCGCATCTCATTACAGGGGCATTTACACTGCGCATCTCATTACAGGGGCATTTCCACTGCGCATCTCATTACAGGGGCCTTTACACTGCGCATCTCATTACAGGGGCCTTTACACGGCGCATCTCATTACAGGGGCCTTTACACGGCGCATCTCATTACAGGGGCCTTTACACTGCGCATCTCATTACAGGAGCCTTTACACTGCGCATCTCATTACAAGGGCCTTTACACTGCGCATCTCATTACTGGGCATTTACACTGCGCATCTCATTACAGGGGCATTTACACTGCGCATCTCATTACAGGGGCATTTACACTGGGCATCTCATTACAGGGGCATTTACACTGCGCATCTAATTACAGGGGCATTTACACTGCGCATCTCATTACAGGGGCATTTACACTGCGCATCTCATTACAGGGGCATTTACACTGCGCATCTCATTACAGGGGCATTTACACTGCGCATCTCATTACAGGGGAATTTACACTGCGCATCTCATTACAGGGGCCTTTACACTGCGCATCTCATTACAGGGGCCTTTACACGGCGCATCTCATTACAGGGGCCTTTACACGGCGCATCTTATTACAGGGGCCTTTACACTGCGCATCTCATTACAGGGGCCTTTACACTGCGCATCTCATTACAAGAGCCTTTACACTGCGCATCTCATTACAGGGGCATTTACACTGGGCATCTCATTACAGGGGCATCTACACTGCGCATCTCATTACAGGGGCAATTACACGGCGCATCTCATTACAGGGGCATTTACACGGCGCATCTCATTACAGGGGCCTTTACACGGTACATCTCATTACAGGGGCCTTTACACTGCGCATCTCATTACAGGGGCCTTTACACTGCGCATCTCATTACAGGGGCCTTTACACTGCGCATCTCATTACAGGGGCCTTTACACTGTGCGTCTCATTACAGGGGCATTTACACTGCGCATCTCATTACAGGGGCATTTACACTGGGCATCTCATTACAGGGGCATTTACACTGGGCATCTCATTACAGGGGGCATTTACACTGCGCATCTCATTACAGGGGCATTTACACTGCGCATCTCATTACAGGGGCATTTACACTGCGCATCTCATTACAGGGGCCTTTACACTGCGCATCTCATTATGGGGCCTTTACACTGCGCATCTCATTACAGGGGCCTTTACACTGCACATCTCATTACTGGGCATTTACACTGCGCATCTCATTACAGGGGCATTTACACTGCGCATCTCATTACAGGGGCATTTACACTGCGCATCTCATTACAGGGACATTTACAGTGCTCATCTCATTACAGGGGCATTTACACTGCGCATCTCATTACAGGGGCATTTACACTGTGCATCTCATTACAGGGGCCTTTACACTGCGCATCTCATTACAGGGGCCTTTACACTGCGCATCTCATTAAAGGGGCCTTTACACTGTGCATCTCATTAAAGGGGCCTTTACACTGCGCATCTCATTACAGGGGCCTTTACACTGCGCATCTCATTACGGGGCATTTACACTGCGTATCTAATTACAGAGGCATTTACACTGCGCAACTCATTACAGGGGCATTTACACTGGGCATCTCATTACAGGGGCATTTACACTGCGCATCTCATTACAGGGGCATTTACACTGCGCATCTCATTACAGGGGCATTTACACTGCGCATCTCATTACAGGGGCATTTACACTGCGCATCTCATTACAGGGGCATTTACACTGCGCATCTCATTACAGGGGCATTTCCACTGCGCATCTCATTACAGGGGCCTTTACACTGCGCATCTCATTACAGGGGCCTTTACACGGCGCATCTCATTACAGGGGCCTTTACACGGCGCATCTCATTACAGGGGCCTTTACACTGCGCATCTCATTACAGGAGCCTTTACACTGCGCATCTCATTACAAGGGCCTTTACACTGCGCATCTCATTACTGGGCATTTACACTGCGCATCTCAATACAGGGGCATTTACACTGCGCATATCATTACAGGGGCATTTACACTGCGCATTTCATTACAGGGACATTTACACTGCGCATCTCATTACAGGGGCATTTACACTGCGCATCTCATTAAAGGGGCCTTTACACTGCGCATCTCATTAAAGGGGCCTTTACACTGCGCATCTCATTACAGGGGCCTTTACACTGCGCATCTCATTACGGGAAATTTACACTGCGAATCTCATTACAGGGGCATTTACACTGCGCATCTCATTACAGGGGCATTTACACTGGGCATCTCATTACAGGGGCATTTACACTGCGCATCTAATTACAGGGGCATTTACACTGCGCATCTCATTACAGGGGCATTTACACTGCGCATCTCATTACAGGGGCATTTACACTGCGCATCTCATTACAGGGGCATTTACACTGCGCATCTCATTACAGGGGAATTTACACTGCGCATCTCATTACAGGGGCCTTTACACTGCGCATCTCATTACAGGGGCCTTTACACGGCGCATCTCATTACAGGGGCCTTTACACGGCGCATCTTATTACAGGGGCCTTTACACTGCGCATCTCATTACAGGGGCCTTTACACTGCGCATCTCATTACAAGGGCCTTTACACTGCGCATCTCATTACAGGGGCATTTACACTGCGCATCTCATTACAGGGGCATCTACACTGCGCATCTCATTACAGGGGCAATTACACGGCGCATCTCATTACAGGGGCATTTACACGGCGCATCTCATTACAGGGGCCTTTACACGGTGCATCTCATTACAGGGGCCTTTACACTGCGCATCTCATTACAGGGGCCTTTACACTGCGCATCTCATTACAGGGGCCTTTACACTGCGCATCTCATTACAGGGGCCTTTACACTGTGCATCTCATTACAGGGGCATTTACACTGCGCATCTCATTACAGGGGCATTTACACTGCGCATCTCATTACAGGGGCATTTACACTGCGCATCTCATTACAGGGACATTTACAGTGCTCATCTCATTACAGGGGCATTTACACTGCGCATCTCATTAAAGGGGCCTTTACACTGCGCATCTCATTAAAGGGGCCTTTACACTGCGCATCTCATTACAGGGGCCTTTACACTGCGCATCTCATTACGGGGAATTTACACTGCGCATCTCATTACAGGGGCATTTACACTGCGCATCTCATTACAGGGGCATTTACACTGGGCATCTCATTACAGGGGCATTTACACTGCGCATCTCATTACAGGGGCCTTTACACGGTGCATCTCATTACAGGGGCATTTACACTGCGCATCTCATTACAGGGGCATTTACACTGCGCATCTCATTACAGGGGCATTTACACTGCGCATCTCATTACAGGGGCATTTACACTGCGCATCTCATTACAGGGGCATTTACACTGCGCATCTCATTACAGGGGCATTTACACTGCGCATCTCATTACAGGGGCCTTTACACTGCGCATCTCATTACAGGGGCCTTTACACTGCGCATCTCATTACAGGGGCCTTTACACTGTGCATCTCATTACAGTGGCATTTACACTGCGCATCTCATTACAGGGGCCTTTACATGGCGCATCTCATTACAGGGGCCTTTACACTGCGCATCTCATTACGGGGCATTTACACTGCGCATCTCATTACAGGGCATTTACAGTGCGCATCTCATTACGGGGCATTTGCACTGCGCATCTCATTACAGGGGCATTTACACTGCGCATCTCATGATGGGGCATTTACACTGCGCATCTCATGATGGGGCATTTACACTGCGCATCTCATTTCGGGGCATTTACACTGCGCATCTCATTTCAGGGCATTTACACTGTGCATCTCATTAAGGGGCATTTATTTATTTATTTATTTATTTATAAAATATTTTACCAGGAAGTAATACATTGAGAGTTACCTCTCGTTTTCAAGTATGTCCTGGGCACAGAGTAAAACAAATAATACATGGTTACAAATACAGTTACATAAATGAACAAGGTATACATTTATATACAAGACATTGCATGCACAGTTAAAGAAAATATATATTATGAGCGTATGAAACAGTTACAGACCAGATTAAAGTGTGAGACAGCCTTAGATTTGAAAGAACTTAAGCTGGTGGTGGATATGAGAGTCTCTGGTAGGTTGTTCCAGTTTTGGGGTGCACGGAAGGAGAAGGAGGAACGTCCGGATACTTTGTTGAGTCTTGGGACCATGAATAGTCTTTTGGAGTCTGATCTCAGGTGATAGGTACTGCATGTGGTAGGGGTGAGGAGCTTGTTCAGGTAGCTGGGTAGCTTGCCCAGAAAGTATTTGAGGGTGAGACAGGAAAGGTGAACTTTGCGCCTAGACTCTAGTGATGACCAATCTAGTTCTTTGAGCATTTCGCAGTGATGTGTGTTGTAGTTGCATTGGAGAACAAAACGACAAATTGAATTGTAGAGGGTGTCAAGTTTGCTAAGGTGGGTTTGAGGAGCCGAGCCATATACTATGTCTCCATAGTCAATAATTGGCATTAGCATCTGCTGTGCAATACGCTTTCTGACCAGGAGACTTAGGGAGGATTTGTTCCTGTAAAGTACCCCTAGTTTGGCATAGGTCTTGGTTGTCAGGGTATCAATGTGCATCCCGAATGTTAAGTGGGAGTCAAACCATAAGCCCAGGTATTTAAAACTAGTGACAGGTGTTAGGGTGGTTTTAGCGTTGGTTCTAATCAGGAGCTCAGTCACTGGAAGCTTTACACTGGGCATCCCATTACGGGGCATTTACACTGCGCATCTCATTACAGGGGCATTTACATTGCGCATCTCATTACAGGGGCCTTTACACGGCGCATCTCATTACAGGGGCCTTTACACTGCGCATCTCATTACAGGGGCCTTTACACTGCGCATCTCATTACAGGGGCCTTTACACTGCGCATCTCATTACGGGGCATTTACACTGCGCATCTCATTACAGGGCATTTACACTGCGCATCTCATTACGGGGCATTTGCACTGCGCATCTCATTACAGGGGCATTTACACTGCGCATCTCATGATGGGGCACTTACACTGCGCATCTCATGATGGGGCATTTACACTGCGCATCTCATTTCAGGGCATTTACACTGTGCATCTCATTAAGGGGCATTTACACTGGGCATCCCATTACGGGGCATTTACACTGCACATTTCATTACAGGGGCATTTACATTGCGCATCTCATTACAGGGGCCTTTACACGGCGCATCTCATTACAGGGGCCTTTACACGGCGCATCTCATTACAGGGGCCTTTACACTGCGCATCTCATTACAGGGGCCTTTACACTGCGCATCTCATTACAAGGGCCTTTACACTGCGCATCTCATTACAGGGGCATTTACACTGCGCATCTCATTACAGGGGCATCTACACTGCGCATCTCATTACAGGGGCATTTACACGGCGCATCTCATTACAGGGGCATATACACGGCGCATCTCATTACAGGGGCCTTTACACTGCGCATCTCATTACAGGGGCCCTTACACTGCGCATCTCATTACAGGGGCCTTTACACTGCGCATCTCATTACAGGGGCCTTTACACTGCGCATCTCATTACAGGGGCCTTTACACTGCGCATCTCATTACAGGGGCCTTTACACGGCGCATCTCATTACAGGGGCCTTTACACGGCGCATCTCATTACAGGGGCCTTTACACTGCGCATCTCATTACAGGGGCCTTTACACTGCGCATCTCATTACAAGGGCCTTTACACTGCGCATCTCATTACAGGGGCATTTACACTGCGCATCTCATTACAGGGGCATCTACACTGCGCATCTCATTACAGGGGCATTTACACGGCGCATCTCATTACAGGGGCATATACACGGCGCATCTCATTACAGGGGCCTTTACACTGCGCATCTCATTACAGGGACCCTTACACTGCGCATCTCATTACAGGGGCCTTTACACTGCGCATCTCATTACAGGGGCCTTTACACTGCGCATCTCATTACAGGGGCCTTTACACTGCGCATCTCATTACAGGGGCATTTACACTGCGCATCTCATTACAGGGGCATTTACACTGCACATCTCATTAAGGGGCATTTACACTGCGCATCTCATTAAGGGGCATTTACACTGCGCATCTCATTACGGGGCATTTATCCCTGTCACACACACACACACGATGCAAAGCTATCTCTCCCTGTCACACGCACACGATGCATAGCTAACTCTCACTGCCACACACACACACGATGCACAGCTATCTCTCACTGTCACACACACACGATGCACAGCTATCTATCACTGTCACACACGATGCACAGCTATCTCTCACTCCCTGACACACACACACGATGCACAGCTATCTCTCCCTGTCACACACACGATGCACAGCTATCTCTTACTCCCTGACACACACACGATGCACAGCTATCTCTCCCTGTCATACACACACACGATGCACAGATATCTCTCACTCCCTGACACACACACACGATGCAAAGCTATCTCTCCATGTCACACACACGATGCACAGCTATCTCTCCCTGTCACACACACACGATGCACAACTATCTTTCACTGTCACACACACACACGATGAACAGTAATCTCTCACTATCACACACACGATGCACAGCTATCTCTCTCTGTCACACACACACAATGAACAGCTATCTCTCCCTGTCACACACACACGATGCACAGCTATCTCTCACTCACTGACACACACACACACGATGCACAGCTATCTCTCACTGTCACACACACACGATGCAAAGCTATCTCTCCATGTCACACACACGATGCACAACTATCTCTCACTGTCACACACACACGATGAACAGTAATCTCTCACTATCACACACACGATGCACAGCTATCTCTCCATGTCACAGTCAACAGTCATGACACAGTCATGTCACATGTAACCCCAAAAGGGGTTAAGTCTCGAGAAGAGGAATCCCTGCAGGAATAATACTCGGCCCTGCTCTATATTAGATGCTGGTGTTACATATTGGCAGGTGGCAGTGCCTGACGTACCCCGGGCCGCCCCCCGGGGCAATGAGTGAGGGGCCGAGGATCTCTCCGCGGAGCCAGATGCTTCTGTTTAATTAGAGAGTTTTGTTTCAGGCGGAGCAGCTGTCACTCAATAATCAGCACAGATCACTGTGCCTCGTGTGTGACAGGGAGGGAGAGATAACTGTGCCTCATGTGTGACAGGGAGTGAGAGATAGCTGTGCCTCGTGTGTGACAGGGAGTGAGAGATAACTGTGCCTCATGTATGACAGAGAGTGAGAGATAGCTGTGCCTCGTGTGTGACAGGGAGTGAGAGATAGCTGTGCCTCGTGTGTGACAGGGAGTGAGAGATAGCTGTCCCTTGTGTGTGAGAGAGAAAGAAAGAGCGCAGAGAGAGAGAGAGAGAAAGAGCGCAGAGAGAGAGAAAGAGCACAGAGAGAGAGAAAGAGCGCAGAGATAGAGAAAGAATGAGCGCAGAGATAGAGAAAGAAAGAGCGCAGAGAGAGAGAGAGAGCGCAGAGAGAGAAAGAAAGAGCGCAGAGAGAGACAAAGAGCGCAGAGAGAGAGAGAAAGAAAGAGCGCAGATTGAGAAAGAAAGAGTGCATAGAGAGAGAGAAAAAGAGCGCAGAGAGAGAGAGAGAAAGAGCGCAGAGAGAAAGAAAGAGCGCAGAGAGAAAGTAAGAGCGCAGAGAGAAAGAAAGAGCGCAGAGAGAAAGAAAGAAAGAGCGCAGAGAGAGAGAAAAAGCGCAGAGAAAGAAAGAGCGCAGAGAGAGAGAGGAAGAAAGAGTGCAGAGAGAGAGAGAAAGAAAGAATGCAGAGAGAGAAAGAAAGAGCGCAGAGAGAGAGAAAGAGCGTAGAGAGAGAGAGAAAGAGCGCAGAGAGAGAGAAAGAAAGAGCGCAGAGAGAAAAAGAAAGAGCGCAGAGAGAGAGAAAGAGCGCAGAGAGAGAAAGAAAGAGTGCAGAGAGAGAGAAAGAAAGAGCGCAGAGAGAGAGAAAGAGTGCAGAGAGAGCGCAGAGAGAGAGAGAGTGCAGAGAGAGAGAGAAGGAAAGAGCGCAGAGAGAGAGAAAGAGTGCAGAGAGAGAAAGAAAGAGCGCAGAGAGAAAGAGCGCAGAGAGAGAGAAAGAAAGAGCGCAGAGAGAGAGAGAAAGAGCGCAGAGAGAGAGAGAAAGAGCGCAGAGAGAGAGAGAAAGAGCGCAGAGAGAGAAAGAAAAAAAGAGCGCAGAGAGAGAGAGAGAGAGCGCAGAGAGAGAAAGAGCGCAGAGAGAGAAAGAAAGAAAGAGCGCAGAGAGAGAGAGAGAAAGAGCGCAGAGAGAAAGAGAAAAAAAGAGCGCAGAGAGAGAGAGAGCGCAGACAGAGAGAGAGCCCAGAGAGAGAGAGCGCAGAGAGAGAGAGAGAGAGCGCAGAGGGAGAGAAAGAAAGAGCGCAGAGAGAGAGAAAGAGCGCAGAGAAAGAAAGAGCGCAGAGAGAGTGAGAAAGAAAGAGCGCAGAGAGAGAAAGAAAGAAAGAGCGCAGAGAGAGAGAAAAAGCGCAGAGAAAGAAAGAGCGCAGAGAGAGAGAGGAAGAAAGAACGCAGAGAGAGAAAGAAAGAGTGCAGAGAGAGAGAAAGAGCGCAGAGAGAGAGATAAAGAGCGCAGAGAGAGAGCAAGAAAGAGCGCAGAGAGAGAAAGGAAGAGCGCAGAGAGAGAGAAAGAGCACAGAGAGAGAAAGAAAGAGTGCAGAGAGAGAGAGAAAGAAAGAGCGCAGAGAGAAAGAAAGAGCGCAGAGAGAGAAAGAAAGAGCGCAGAGAGAAAGAGCGCAGAGAGAGAGAAAGAAAGAGCGCAGAGAGAGATAGAAAGAGCGCAGAGAGAGAGAGAAAGAGCACAGAGAGAGAGAGAAAGAGTGCAGAGAGAGAGAAAGAAAGAGCGCAGAGAGAGAGAGAAAGAAAGAGCGCAGAGAGAGAAAGAAAGAAAGAGCGCAGAAAGAGAGAGAGAGCGCAGAGAGAGAGGATGAAAGAACACACAGAGAGAGAGAGAAAGAGCGTAGAGAGAGAGAGAAAGAGCGCAGAGAGAAAGAGAAAGAAAGAGCGCAGAGAGAGAGAGAGAGAGCGCAGACAGAGAGAGAGCCCAGAGAGAGAGAGCGCAGAGAGAGAGAGAGAGCGCAGAGAGAGAGAAAGAAAGAGCGCAGAGAGAGAGAAAGAGCGCAGAGAAAGAAAGAGCGCAGAGAGAGAGAGGAAGAAAGAGCGCAGAGAGAGAGAGAAAGAAAGAGCGCAGAGAGAGAAAGAAAGAGCACAGAGAGAGAAAGAAAGAGCGCAGAGAGAGAGAAAGAGCGCAGAGAGAGAAAAAGAGCGCAGAGAGATGTATGTACAGCGCCGCCGTCACTGTCAGTGCTATGTAACGGCGGCGCTGTACATACAGGGATAAGGATAGTATTATTACATAGCAGTGACAGTGACGGCGGCGCTGTACATACAGGGATAAGGATAGTATTATTACATAGCAGTGACAGTGACGGCGGCGCTGTACATACAGGGATAAGGATAGTATTATTACATAGCACTGACAGTGACGGCAGTGCTGTACATACAGGGATAAGGATAATATTATTACATAGCACTGACAGTGACGGCGGCGCTGTACATACAGGGGGCGCTGTACATACAGGGATAAGGATAGTATTATTACATAGCACTGACAGTGACGGCGGCGCTGTACACACAGGGATAAGGATAGTATTACATAGCACTTACAGTAAAGGCCCCTGTAATGAGATGCGCAGTGTAAAGGCCCCTGTAATGAGATGCGCCGTGTAAAGGCCCCTGTAATGAGATGCGCCGTGTAAATGCCCCTGTAATGAGATGCGCCGTGTAAATGCCCCTGTAATGAGATGCGCAGTGTAAATGCCCCTGTAATGAGATGTGCAGTGTAAATGCCCCTGTAATGAGATGCGCAGTGTAAAGGCCCTTGTAATGAGATGCACAGTGTAAAGGCCCCTGTAATGAGATGCGCCGTGTAAATGCCACTGTAATGAGTTGTGCCGTGTAAAGGCCCCTGTAATGAGATGCGCCGTGTAAAGGCCCCTGTAATGAGATGCGCCGTGTAAAGGCCCCTGTAATGAGATGCGCCGTGTAAAGGCCCCTGTAATGAGATGCGCCGTGTAAAGGCCCCTGTAATGAGATGCGCAGTATAAATGCCCCTGTAATGAGATGCGCAGTGTAAATGCACCGTAATGAGATGCCCAGTGTAAATGCCCCTTAATGAGATGCACAGTGTAAATGCCCCTGTAATGAGATGCGCAGTGTAAATGCCCCTGTAATGAGATGCGCAGTGTAAATGCCCCTGTAATGAGATGTGCAGTGTAAATGCCCCTGTAATGAGATGCGCAGTGTATATGCCCCTGTAATGAGATGCGCAGTGTAAATGCCCCTTTAATGAGATGCGCAGTGTAAATGCCCCTGTAATGAGATGCGCAGTGTAGAGGCCCCGTAATGAGATGCGCAGTGTAGAGGCCCCTGTAATGAGATGCGCAGTGTAAAGGCCCCTGTAATGAGATGCGCAGTGGAAAGGCCCCGTAATGAGATGCGCAGTGTAAAGGCCCCTGTAATGAGATGCGCCATGTAAATGCCCCTGTAATGAGATGCGCAGTGTAAATGCCCCTGTAATGAGATGCCCAGTGTAAATGCCCCTGTAATAAGATGCGCAGTGTAAATGCCCCTGTAATGAGATGCGCAGTGTAAATGCCCCATAATGAGATGCGCAGTGTAAAGGCCCCTGTAATGAGATGCGCAGTATAAAAGACCCGTAATGAGATGTGCAGTGTAAAGGTCCCTGTAATGAGATGCGCAGTGTAAAGGCCCCATAATGAGATGCGCAGTGTAAAGGCCCCTGTAATGAGATGCCCAGTGTAAATGCCCCTGTAATGAGATGCGCAGTGTAAATGCCCCTGTAATGAGATGCGCAGTGTAAATGCCCCTGTAATGAGATGCGCAGTGTAAAGGCCCCTGTAATGAGATGCGCAGTGTAAAGGCCCCTGTAATGAGATGCGCAGTGTAAAGGCCCCTGTAATGATATGCGCCGTGTAAAGGCCTTTGTAATGAGATGCGCCGTGTAAATGCCCCTGTAATGAGATGCGCCGTGTAATTGCCCCTGTAATGAGATGCGCAGTGTAAATGCCCCTGTAATGAGATGCGCAGTGTAAAGGCTCTTGTAATGAGATGCGCAGTGTAAAGGCCCCTGTAATGAGATGCGCAGTGTAAAGGCCCCTGTAATGAGATGCGCCGTGTAAAGGCCTATGTAATGAGATGCGCCGTGTAAAGGCCCCTGTAATGAGATGCGCCATGTAAAGGCCCCTGTAATGAGATGCGCAATGTAAATGCCCCTGTAATGAGATGCGCAGTGTAAATGCCCCGTAATGGGATGCCCAGTGTAAATGCCCCTTAATGAGATGCACAGTGTAAATGCCCTGTAATGAGATGCGCAGTGTAAATGCCCCGTAATGAGATGCACAGTGTAAATGCCCCTGTAATGAGATGCGCATTGTAAATGCCCCTGTAATGACATGTGCAGTGTAAATGCCCCTGTAATGAGATGCGCAGTGTAAATGCCCCTGTAATGAGATGCGCAGTGTAAATGCCCCTGTAATGAGAAGCGCAGTGTAAATGCCCCGTAATGAGATGCGCAGTGTAAATGCCCCGTCATGAGATGCGCAGTGTAAATGCCCCGTAATGAGATGCGCAGTGTAAATGCCCTGTAATGAGATGCGCAGTGTAAATGCCCCGTAATGAGATGCACAGTGTAAATGCCCCTGTATTGAGATGCACAGTGTAAATGCCCCGTAATGAGATGCGCAGTGTGAATGCCCTGTAATGAGATGCGCAGTGTAAATGCCCCGTAAAGTGATGCGCAGTGTAAATGCCCCTGTAATGAGATGCGCAGTGTAAATGCCCGTCAGTGCTATGTAATAATAATATCCTTATCCCTTTGTGTACAGCGCTGCCGTCACTGTCAGTGCTATGTAATACTATCCTTATCCCTGTATGTACAGCGCCGCCCTCACTGTCAGTGCTATGTAATACAATCCTTATCCCTGTATGTACAGCGCCGCCGTTACTGTCAGTTCTATGTAATACTATCCTTATCCCTGTATGTACAGCGCCGCCGTCACTGTCACTGCTATGTAATAATACTATCCTTATCCCTGTATGTACAGCGCCGTCGTCACTTTCAGTGCTATGTAATAATAATATACTTATCCCTGTATGTACAGCGCCGCCGTCACTGTCAGTGCTATGTAATACTATCCTTATCCCTGTATGTACAGCGCCGCCGTCACTGTCAGTGCTGTGTAATACTATCCTTATCCCTGTATGTACAGCGTCGCCATCACTGTCAGTGCTATGTAATACTATCCTTATCCCTGTATGTACAGCGCCACGTCACTGTCAGTGCTATGTAATACTATCCTTATCCCTGTGTGTACAGCGCCGCCGTCACTGTCAGTGCTATGTAATAATACTATCCTTATCCCGTTATGTACAGTTCCACCATCACTGTCAGTGCTATGTAATAATACTATCCTCATCCCTGTATGTACAGCGCCACGTCACTGTCAGTGCTATGTAATAATACTATCCTTATCCCTGTATGTACAGCGCCGCCATCACTGTCAGTGAGTAGAAAGTACTTTTCTCCACCCCTGTTATTGCCACAGACTTGCCCTTTACAGGGCGCCGCCGTCACATTCACTGCTATGTAATAATACTATCCTTATCCCTGTATGGACAGTGCCGCCGTCACTGTCACTGCTTTGCAATAATACTATCCTTATCTCTGTATGTACAGCACCGCCGTCACTGTCAGTGCTATGTAATAATACTATACTTATCCCTGTATGCACAGCGCCACCGTCACTGTCAGTGCTATGTAATAATACTATCCTTATCCCTGTATGTACAGCGCCACGGTCATTGTCAGTGCTATGTAATAATACTATTCTTATCCCTGTATGTACAATGCCGCCATTACTGTCAGTGCTATGTAATTGTACATACAGGGATAAGGATAGTATTTTACACTGCGCATCTCATTACTGGGCATTTACACTGCGCATCTCATTACAGGGGCATTTACACTGCGCATCTCATTACAGGGGCATTTACACTGCACATCTATTAAGGGGCATTTACTCTGCACATCTCATTAAGGGGCATTTACACTGCGCATCTCATTACGGGGCATTTACACTGCGCATCTCATTACAGGGGCATTTACACTGCGCATCTCATTACAGGGGCATTTACACTGCGCATCTCATTACAGGGGCATTTACACTGCGCATCTCATTACAGGGGCCTTTACACTGCGCATCTCATTACAGGGGCCTTTACACTGCGCATCTCATTAAAGGGGCCTTTACACTGTGCATCTCATTAAAGGGGCCTTTACACTGCGCATCTCATTACAGGGGCCTTTACACTGCGCATCTCATTACGGGGCATTTACACTGCGCTTCTCATTACAGGGGCATTTACACTGCGCTTCTCATTACAGGGGCATTTACACTGCGCTTCTCATTACAGGGGCATTTACACTGCGCATGTCATTACAGGGGCATTTACAATGCGCATCTCATTACAGGGGCATTTACACTGTGCATCTCATTACGGGGCATTTACACTGCGCATCTCATTACAGGGCATTTACACTGTGCATCTCATTAAGGGGCATTTACACTGGGCATCCCATTACGGGGCATTTACACTGCGCATCTCATTACAGTGGCATTTACATTGCGCATCTCATTACAGGGGCCTTTACACGGCGCATCTCATTACAGGGGCCTTTACACGGCGCATCTCATTATATAGGCCGTTACACGGCGCATCTCATTACAGGGGCCTTTACACTGCGCATCTCATTACAGGGGCCTTTACACTGCGCATCTAATTACAAGGGCCTTTACACTGCGCATCTCATTACAGGGGCATTTACACTGTGCATCTCATTACAGGGGCATTTACACTGGGCATCTCATTACAGGGGGCATTTACACTGCACATGTCATTAAGGGGCATTTACACTGCGCATCTCATTAAGGGGCATTTACACTGCGCATCTCATTACGGGGCATTTACACTGCGCATCTCATTACAGGGGCATTTACACTGCGCATCTCATTACTGGGCATTTACACTGCGCATCTCATTACAGGGGCATTTACACTGCGCATCTCATTACAGGGGCATTTACACTGCGCATCTCATTACAGGGACATTTACACTGCGCATCTCATTACAGGGGCATTTACACTGCGCATCTCATTAAAGGGGCCTTTACACTGCGCATCTCATTACGGGGCTTTTACACTGCGCATCTCATTAAAGGGGCCTTTACACTGCGCATCTCATTACGGGGCTTTTGCACTGCGCATCTCATTACAGGGGCCTTTACACTGCGCATCTAATTACAAGGGCCTTTACACTGCGCATCTCATTACAGGGGCATTTACACTGTGCATCTCATTACAGGGGCATTTACACTGGGCATCTCATTACAGGGGGCATTTACACTGCACATGTCATTAAGGGGCATTTACACTGCGCATCTCATTAAGGGGCATTTACACTGCGCATCTCATTACGGGGCATTTACACTGCGCATCTCATTACAGGGGCATTTACACTGCGCATCTCATTACTGGGCATTTACACTGCGCATCTCATTACAGGGGCATTTACACTGCGCATCTCATTACAGGGGCATTTACACTGCGCATCTCATTACAGGGACATTTACACTGCGCATCTCATTACAGGGGCATTTACACTGCGCATCTCATTAAAGGGGCCTTTACACTGCGCATCTCATTACGGGGCTTTTACACTGCGCATCTCATTACGGGGCTTTTACACTGCGCATCTCATTAAAGGGGCCTTTACACTGCGCATCTCATTACGGGGCTTTTGCACTGCGCATCTCATTACAGGGGCCTTTACACTGCGCATCTCATTACGGGGCATTTACACTGCGCATCTCATTACAGGGGCATTTACACTGCGCATCTCATTACAGGGGCATTTACACTGGGCATCTCATTACAGGGGCATTTACACTGCGCATCTCATTACAGGGGCATTTACATGGCACATCTCATTACAGGCGCCTTTCCACTGCGCATCTCATTACAGGGGCCTTTACACTGCGCATCTCATTACAGGGGCCTCTACACTGCGCATCTCATTACGGGGCCTCTACACTGCGCATCTCATTACAGGGGCATTTACACTGCGCATCTCATTAAAAGGGGCATTTACACTGCGCATCTCATTACAGGGGCATATACACTGCGCATCTCATTACAGGGGCATTTACACTGCACATCTCATTACAGGGGCATTTACACTGCACATCTCATTACAGGGGCATTTACACTGCGCATCTCATTACAGGGGCATTTAGACTGCGCATCTCATTACGGGGCATTTACACTGTGCATCTCATTAAGGGGCATTTACACTGGGCATCTCATTACGGTGCATTTACACTGCGCATCTCATTACAGGGGCATTTATACTGCGCATCTCATTACAGGGGCCTTTACACGGCGCATCTCATTACAGGGGCCTTTACACGGCGCATCTCATTACAGGGGCCTTTACACTGCGCATCTCATTACAAGGGCCTTTACACTGCGCATCTCATTACAGGGGCATTTACACTGCACATCTCATTACAGGGACATTTACACTGCGCATCTCATTACAGGGGCATTTACACTGCGCATCTCATTAAAGGGGCCTTTACACTGCGCATCTCATTACGGGGCTTTTACACTGCGCATCTCATTACAGGGGCCTTTACACTGCGCATCTCATTACTGGGCATTTACACTGCGCATCTCATTACAGGGGCATTTACACTGCGCATCTCATTACAGGGGCATTTACACTGCGCATCTCATTACAGGGACATTTACACTGCGCATCTCATTACAGGGGCATTTACACTGCGCATCTCATTAAAGGGGCCTTTACACTGCGCATCTCATTACGGGGCTTTTACACTGCGCATCTCATTAAAGGGGCCTTTACACTGCGCATCTCATTATGGGTCTTTTACACTGCGCATCTCATTACAGGGGCCTTTACACTGCGCATCTCATTACGGGGCATTTACACTGCGCATCTCATTACAGGGGCATTTACACTGCGCATCTTATTACAGGGGCATTTACACTTGGCATCTCATTACAGGGGCATTTACACTGCGCATCTCATTACAGGGGCATTTACATGGCGCATCTCATTACAGGGGCCTTTACACTGCGCATCTCATTACGGGGCCTTTCCACTGCGCATCTCATTACAGGGGCCTTTACACTGCGCATCTCATTACAGGGGCCTCTACACTGCGCATCTCATTACGGGGCCTCAACACTGCGCATCTCATTACAGGGCATTTACACTGCGCATCTCATTAAAGGGGCATTTACACTGCGCATCTCATTACAGGGGCATATACACTGCGCATCTCATTACAGGGGCATTTACACTGCACATCTCATTACAGGGGCATTTACACTGCGCATCTCATTACAGGGGCATTTACACTGCGCATCTCATTACAGGGGCATTTACACTGTGCATCTCATTAAGGGGCATTTACACTTGGCATCTCATTACGGTGCATTTACACTGCGCATCTCATTACAGGGGCATTTATACTGCGCATCTCATTACAGGGGCCTTTACACGGCGCATCTCATTACAGGGGCCTTTACACGGCACATCTCATTACAGGGGCCTTTACACGGCGCATCTCATTACAGGGGCCTTTACACGGCACATCTCATTACAGTGGCATTTACACGGCGCATCTCATTACAGGGGCCTTTACACTGTGCATCTCATTACAAGGGCCTTTACACTGCGCATCTCATTACAGGGGCATTTACACTGCACATCTCATTACAGGGGCATTTACACTGCGCATCTCATTACAGGGGCATTTACACGGCGCATCTCATTACAGGGGCATTTACACGGCGCATCTCATTACAGGGGCCTTTACACGGCGCATCTCATTACAGGGGCCTTTACACGACGCATCTCATTACAGGGGCCTTTACACTGCGCATCTCATTACAGGGGCCTTTACTGTAAGTGCTATGTAATACTATCCTTATCCCTGTGTGTACAGCGCCTCCGTCACAGTCAGTGCTATGTAATAATACTATCCTTATCCCTGTATGTACAGCGCCCCCTGTATGTACAGCGCCGCCGTCACTGTCAGTGCTATGTAATAATATTATCCTTATCCCTGTATGTACAGCACTGCCGTCACTGTCAGTGCTATGTAATAATACTATCCTTATCTCTGAATGTACAGTGACGCCGTCACTGTCAGTGCTATGTAATAATACTATCCTTATCCCTGGATGTACAGCGCCGCCGTCACTGTCACTGCTATGTAATAATACTATCCTTATCCTTGTATGTACAGCGCCGCCGTCACTGTCACTGCTATGTAATAATACTATCCTTATCCCTGTATGTACAGCGCCGCCGTTACATAGCACTGACAGTGACGGCGGCGCTGTACATACAACTCTCTGCGCTCTTTTTCTCTCTCTGCGCTCTTTCTCTCTCTCTGCGCTCTTTCTTTCTCTCTCTGTGCTCTTTCTTTCTCTCTCTGCACTCTTTCTTTCTCTCTCTCTCTGCGCTCTTTCTTCCTCTCTCTCTCTGCGCTCTTTCTTTCTCTGCGCTCTTTCTCTCTCTCTGCGCTCTTTCTTTCTCTCTCTCTGCGCTCTCTCTCTCTCTCTGCGCTCTCTCTCTCTGGGCTCTCTCTCTGTCTGTGCTCTCTCTCTCTCTCTCTGCGCTCTTTCTTTCTCTTTCTCTCTGCGCTCTTTCTCTCTCTCTCTACGCTCTTTCTCTCTCTCTCTGTGTGTTCTTTCATCCTCTCTCTCTGCGCTCTCTCTCTCTTTCTGCGCTCTTTCTTTCTTTCTCTCTCTGCGCTCTTTCTTTCTCTCTCTCTCTGCGCTCTTTCTTTCTCTCTCTCTGCACTCTTTCTCTCTCTCTCTGTGCTCTTTCTCTCTCTCTCTGCGCTCTTTCTATCTCTCTCTGCGCTCTTTCTTTCTCTCTCTCTGCGCTCTTTCTCTCTGCGCTCTTTCTTTCTCTCTCTGCGCTCTTTCTCTCTCTCTGCGCTCTTTCTTTCTCTCTCTCTCTGCACTCTTTCTTTCTCTCTCTGCGCTCTTTCTCTCTCTCTGCGCTCTTCCTTTCTCTCTCTGCGCTCTTTCTTGCTCTCTCTCTGCGCTCTTTATCTCTCTCTCTGTGCTCTTTCTCTCTCTCTGCACTCTTTCTTTCTCTCTCTGCGTTCTTTCTTCCTCTCTCTCTCTGCGCTCTTTCTTTCTCTGCGCTTTTTCTCTCTCTCTGCGCTCTTTCTTTCTTTCTCTCTCTGCGCTCTTTCTTTCTCACTCTCTCTGCGCTCTTTCTTTCTCTGCGCTCTTTCTCTCTCTCTGCGCTCTTTCTTTCTCTCTCTCTGCGCTCTCTCTCTCTCTCTCTGCGCTCTCTCTCTCTGGGCTCTCTCTCTGTCTGCGCTCTCTCTCTCTCTGCGCTCTTTTTTTCTCTTTCTCTCTGCGCTCTTTCTCTCTCTCTCTCTGCGCTCTTTCTTTCTTTCTCTCTCTGCGCTCTTTCTCTCTCTCTCTGCGCTCTCTCTCTCTCTCTGCGCTCTTTCTTTCTTTCTCTCTCTGCGCTCTTTCTCTCTCTCTCTGCGCTCTTTCTCTCTCTCTCAGCGCTCTTTCTCTCTCTCTCTGCGCTCTTTCTTTCTCTCTCTCTGCGCTCTTTCTCTCTGCGCTCTTTCTTTCTCTCTCTGCGCTCTTTCTCTCTCTCTGCGCTCTTTCCTTCTCTCTCTCTCTGCACTCTCTCTCTCTGCGCTCTCTCTGCACTCTTTCTCTCTCTCTGCGCTCTTAGATGCGCAGTGTAAATGCCCCTTAATGAGATGCGCAGTGTAAATGCCCCTTAATGAGATGTGCAGTGTAAATGCCCCCTGTAATGAGATGCCCAGTGTAAATGCCCCTGTAATGAGATGCCCAGTGTAAATGCCCCTGTAATGAGATGCGCAGTGTAAATGCCCCTGTAATGAGATGCGCAGTGTAAAGGCCCCTGTAATGAGATGCGCAGTGTAAAGGCCCCTGTAATGAGATGCGCAGTGTAAAGGCCCCTGTAATGAGATGCGCAGTGTAAAGGCCCCTGTAATGATATGCGCCGTGTAAAGGCCTTTGTAATGAGATGCGCCGTGTAAATGCCCCTGTAATGAGATGCGCCGTGTAATTGCCCCTGTAATGAGATGCGCAGTGTAGATGCCCCTGTAATGAGATGCGCAGTGTAAAGGCCCCAGTAATGAGATGCGCAGTGTAAAGGCCCCTGTAATGAGATGCGCCGTGTAAAGGCCTATGTAATGAGATGCGCCGTGTAAAGGCCCCTGTAATGAGATGCGCCATGTAAAGGCCCCTGTAATGAGATGCGCAATGTAAATGCCCCTGTAATGAGATGCGCAGTGTAAATGCCCCGTAATGGGATGCCCAGTGTAAATGCCCCTTAATGAGATGCACAGTGTAAATGCCCTGTAATGAGATGCGCAGTGTAAATGCCCCGTAATGAGATGCACAGTGTAAATGCCCCTGTAATGAGATGCGCATTGTAAATGCCCCTGTAATGACATGTGCAGTGTAAATGCCCCTGTAATGTGATGCGCAGTGTAAATGCCCCTGTAATGAGATGCGCAGTGTAAATGCCCCTGTAATGAGAAGCGCAGTGTAAATGCCCCGTAATGAGATGCGCAGTGTAAATGCCCCGTCATGAGATGCGCAGTGTAAATGCCCCGTAATGAGATGCGCAGTGTAAATGCCCTGTAATGAGATGCGCAGTGTAAATGCCCCGTAATGAGATGCACAGTGTAAATGCCCTGTAATGAGATGCACAGTGTAAATGCCCCGTAATGAGATGCGCAGTGTGAATGCCCTGTAATGAGATGCGCAGTGTAAATGCCCCGTAATGAGATGCGCAGTGTAAATGCCCCTGTAATGAGATGCGCAGTGTAAATGCCCGTCAGTGCTATGCAATAATAATATCCTTATCCCTTTGTGTACAGCGCCGCCGTCACTGTCAGTGCTATGTAATACTATCCTTATCCCTGTATGTACAGCGCCGCCCTCACTGTCAGTGCTATGTAATACAATCCTTATCCCTGTATGTACAGCGCCGCCGTCACTGTCAGTTCTATGTAATACTATCCTTATCCCTGTATGTACAGCGCCGCCGTCACTGTCACTGCTATGTAATAATACTATCCTTATCCCTGTATGTACAGCGCCGTCGTCACTTTCAGGGCTATGTAATAATAATATCCTTATCCCTGTATGTACAGCGCCGCCGTCACTGTCATTGCTATGTAATACTATCCTTATCCCTGTATGTACAGCCGCCGTCACTGTCAGTGCTATGTAATAATACTATCCTTATCCCTGTATGTACAGCGCCGCCGTCACTGTCAGTGCTATGTAATAATAATATCCTTATCCCTGTATGTACAGTGCGCTGTCACTGTCATTGCTATGTAATACTATCCTTATCCCTGTATGTACAATTACATAGCACTGACAGTAATGGCGGCGTTGTACATACAGGGATAAGAATAGTATTATTACATAGCACTGACAATGACCGTGGCGCTGTACATACAGGGATAAGGATAGTATTATTACATAGCACTGACAGTGACGGTGGCGCTGTGCATACAGGGATAAGTATAGTATTATTACATCGCACTGACAGTGACGGTGGCGCTGTACATACAGAGATAAGGATAGTATTATTGCAAAGCAGTGACAGTGACGGCGGCACTGTCCATACAGGGATAAGGATAGTATTATTACATAGCAGTGAATGTGACGGCGGCGCTGTAGATACAGGGATAAGGATAGTATTACATAGCACTGACAGTGACGGCGGCGCCCTGTAAAGGGCAAGTCTGTGGCAATAACAGGGGTGGAGAAAAGTACTTTCTACTCACTGACAGTGATGGCGGCGCTGTACATACAGGGATAAGGATAGTATTATTACATAGCACTGACAGTGACGTGGCGCTGTACATACAGGGATGAGGATAGTATTATTACATAGCACTGACAGTGATGGTGGAACTGTACATAACGGGATAAGGATAGTATTATTACATAGCACTGACAGTGACGGCGGCGCTGTACACACAGGGATAAGTATAGTATTACATAGCACTGACAGTGACGTGGCGCTGTACATACAGGGATAAGGATAGTATTACATAGCACTGACAGTGATGGCGACGCTGTACATACAGGGATAAGGATAGTATTACACAGCACTGACAGTGACGGCGGCGCTGTACATACAGGGATAAGGATAGTATTATTACATAGCAGTGACAGTGACGGCGGCGCTGTACATACAGGGATAAGGATAGTATTACATAGAACTGACAGTGACGGCGGCGCTGTACATACAGGGATAAGGATTGTATTACATAGCACTGACAGTGAGGGCGGCGCTGTACATACAGGGATAAGGATAGTATTACATAGCACTGACAGTGACGGCGGCGCTGTACACAAAGGGATAAGGATATTATTATTGCATAGCACTGACGGGCATTTACACTGCGCATCTCATTACAGGGGCATTTACACTGCGCATCTCTTTACGGGGCATTTACACTGCGCATCTCATTACAGGGCATTCACACTGCGCATCTCATTACGGGGCATTTACACTGTGCATCTCAATACAGGGGCATTTACACTGTGCATCTCATTACGGGGCATTTACACTGCGCATCTCATTACAGGGCATTTACACTGCGCATCTCATTACGGGGCATTTACACTGCGCATCTCATGACGGGGCATTTACACTGCGCATCTCATTACGGGGCATTTACACTGCGCTTCTCATTACAGGGGCATTTACACTGCGCATCTCATTACAGGGGCATTTACACTGCGCATCTCATTACAGGGGCATTTACACTGCACATGTCATTACAGGGGCATTTACAATGCGCATCTCATTACAGGGGCATTTACACTGTGCATCTCATTACGGGGCATTTACACTGCGCATCTCATTACAGGGCATTTACACTGTGCATCTCATTAAGGGGCATTTACACTGGGCATCTCATTACGGGGCATTTACACTGCGCATCTCATTACAGGGGCATTTACATTGCGCATCTCATTACAGGGGCCTTTACATGGCGCATCTCATTACAGGGGCCTTTACACAGCGCATCTCATTACATAGGCCTTTACACGGCGCATCTCATTACAGGGGCCTTTACACTGCGCATCTCATTACAGGGGCCTTTACACTGCGCATCTCATTACAAGAGCCTTTACACTGCGCATCTCATTACAGGGGCATTTACACTGCGCATCTCATTACAGGGGCAATTACACGGCGCATCTCATTACAGGGGCATTTACACGGCGCATCTCATTACAAAGGCCTTTACACTGCGCATCTCATTACAGGGGCCTTTACACTGCGCATCTCATTACAGGGGCCTTTACACTGCGCATCTCATTACAGGGGCCTTTACACTGCGCATCTCATTACAGGGGCCTTTACACTGCGCATCTCATTACAGGGGCCTTTACACTGCGCATCTCATTACAGGGGCATTTACACTGCGCATCTCATTACAGGGGCATTTACACTGGGCATCTCATTACAGGGGCATTTACACTGGGCATCTCATTACAGGGGGCATTTACACTGCACATCTCATTAAGGGGCATTTACACTGCGCATCTCAATAAGGGGCATTTACACTGCGCATCTCAATAAGGGGCATTTACACTGCGCATCTCATTACGGGGCATTTACACTGGGCATCTCATTACAGGGGCCTTTACACTGCGCATCTCATTATGGGGCCTTTACACCGCGCATCTCATTACAGGGGCCTTTACACTGCGCATCTCATTACTTGGCATTTACACTGCGCATCTCATTACAGGGGCATTTACACTGCGCATCTCATTACAGGGGCATTTACACTGCGCATCTCATTACAGAGACATTTACACTGCGCATCTCATTATGGGTCTTTTACACTGCGCATCTCATTACGGGGCTTTTACACTGCGCATCTCATTAAAGGGGCCTTTACACTGCGCATCTCATTACGGGTCTTTTACACTGCGCATCTCATTACAGGGGCCTTTACACTGCGCATCTCATTATGGGGCATTTACACTGCGCATCTCATTACAGGGGCATTTACACTGCGCATCTTATTACAGGGGCATTTACACTGGGCATCTCATTACAGGGGCATTTACACTGCGCATCTCATTACAGGGGCATTTACATGGCGCATCTCATTACAGGGGCCTTTACACTGCGCATCTCATTACAGGGGCCTCTACACTGCGCATCTCATTACGGGGCCTCTACACTGCGCATCTCATTATAGGGGCATTTACACTGCGCATCTCATTAAAGGGGCATTTACACTGCGCATCTCATTACAGGGGCATATACACTGCGCATCTCATTACAGGGGCATTTACACTGCACATCTCATTACAGGGGCATTTACACTGCGCATCTCATTACAGGGGCATTTACACTGCGCATCTCATTACAGGGGCATTTACACTGTGCATCTCATTAAGGGGCATTTACACTGGGCATCTCATTACGGTGCATTTACACTGCGCATCTCATTACAGGGGCATTTATACTGCGCATCTCATTACAGGGGCCTTTACACGGCGCATCTCATTACAGGGGCCTTTACACGGCACATCTCATTACAGGGGCCTTTACACGGCGCATCTCATTACAGGGGCCTTTACACGGCACATCTCATTACAGTGGCATTTACACGGCGCATCTCATTACAGGGGCCTTTACACTGTGCATCTCATTACAAGGGCCTTTACACTGCGCATCTCATTACAGGGGCATTTACACTGCACATCTCATTACAGGGGCATTTACACTGCGCATCTCATTACAGGGGCATTTACACGGCGCATCTCATTACAGGGGCATTTACATGGCGCATCTCATTACAGGGGCCTTTACACGGCGCATCTCATTACAGGGGCCTTTACACTGCGCATCTCATTACAGGGGCCTTTACTGTAAGTGCTATGTAATACTATCCTTATCCCTGTGTGTACAGCGCCGCCGTCACTGTCAGTGCTATGTAATAATACTATCCTTATCCCTGTATGTACAGTGCCCCCTGTATGTACAGCGCCGCCGTCACTGTCAGTGCTATGTAATAATATTATCCTTATCCCTGTATGTACAGCACTGCCGTCACTGTCAGTGCTATGTAATAATACTATCCTTATCTCTGTATGTACAGTGACGCCGTCACTGTCAGTGCTATGTAATAATACTATCCTTATCCCTGTATGTACAGCGCCGCCGTCACTGTCACTGCTATGTAATAATACTATCCTTATCCCTGTATGTACAGCGCCGCCGTCACTGTCACTGCTATGTAATAATACTATCCTTATCCCTGTATGTACAGCGCCGCCGTTACATAGCACTGACAGTGACGGCGGCGCTGTACATACATCTCTCTGCGCTCTTTTTCTCTCTCTGCGCTCTTTCTCTCTCTCTGCGCTCTTTCTTTCTCTCTCTGTGCTCTTTCTTTCTCTCTCTGCGCTCTTTCTTTCTCTCTCTCTCTGCGCTCTTTCTTCCTCTCTCTCTCTGCGCTCTTTCTTTCTCTGCGCTCTTTCTCTCTCTCTGCGCTCTTTCTTTCTCTCTCTCTGCGCTCTCTCTCTCTGCGCTCTCTCTCTCTGGGCTCTCTCTCTGTCTGCGCTCTCTCTCTCTCTCTCTGCGCTCTTTCTTTCTCTTTCTCTCTGCGCTCTTTCTCTCTCTCTCTGTGTGTTCTTTCATCCTCTCTCTCTGCGCTCTCTCTCTCTTTCTGCGCTCTTTCTTTCTTTCTCTCTCTGCGCTCTTTCTTTCTCTCTCTCTCTGCGCTCTTTCTTTCTCTCTCTCTGCACTCTTTCTCTCTCTCTCTGTGCTCTTTCTCTCTCTCTCTGCGCTCTTTCTATCTCTCTCTGCGCTCTTTCTTTCTCTCTCTCTGCGCTCTTTCTCTCTGCGCTCTTTCTTTCTCTCTCTGCGCTCTTTCTTTCTCTCTGCGCTCTTTCTTTCTCTCTCTCTCTGCACTCTTTCTTTCTCTCTCTGTGCTCTTTCTCTCTCTCTGCGCTCTTCCTTTCTCTCTCTGCGCTCTTTCTTGCTCTCTCTCTGCGCTCTTTATCTCTCTCTCTGCGCTCTTTCTCTCTCTCTGCACTCTTTCTTTCTCTCTCTGCGTTCTTTCTTCCTCTCTCTCTCTGCGCTCTTTCTTTCTCTCTCTCTCTGCGCTCTTTCTCTCTCTCTGCGCTCTTTCTTTCTCTCTCTGTGCTCTTTCTTTCTCTCTCTGCGCTCTTTCTTTCTCTCTCTCTCTGCGCTCTTTCTTCCTCTCTCTCTCTGCACTCTTTCTTTCTCTGCGCTCTTTCTCTCTCTCTGCGCTCTTTCTTTCTCTCTCTCTCTGCGCTCTCTCTCTCTCTCTGCGCTCTCTCTCTCTGGGCTCTCTCTCTGTCTGCGCTCTCTCTCTCTCTGCGCTCTTTCTTTCTCTTTCTCTCTGCGCTCTTTCTCTCTCTCTCTACGCTCTTTCTCTCTCTCTCTGTGTGTTCTTTCATCCTCTCTCTCTGCGCTCTCTCTCTCTTTCTGCGCTCTTTCTTTCTTTCTCTCTCTGCGCTCTTTCTTTCTCTCTCTCTCTGCGCTCTTTCTTTCTCTCTCTCTCTGCACTCTTTCTTTCTCTCTCTGTGCTCTTTCTCTCTCTCTGCGCTCTTCCTTTCTCTCTCTGCGCTCTTTCTTGCTCTCTCTCTGCGCTCTTTATCTCTCTCTCTGCGCTCTTTCTCTCTCTCTGCACTCTTTCTTTCTCTCTCTGCGTTCTTTCTTCCTCTCTCTCTCTGCGCTCTTTCTTTCTCTGCGCTTTTTCTCTCTCTCTGCGCTCTTTCTTTCTTTCTCTCTCTGCGCTCTTTCTTTCTCACTCTCTCTGCGCTCTTTCTTTCTCTGCGCTCTTTCTCTCTCTCTGCGCTCTTTCTTTCTCTCTCTCTGCGCTCTCTCTCTCTCTCTCTGCGCTCTCTCTCTCTGGGCTCTCTCTCTGTCTGCGCTCTCTCTCTCTCTGCGCTCTTTTTTTCTCTTTCTCTCTGTGCTCTTTCTCTCTCTCTCTCTGCGCTCTTTCTTTCTCTCTCTGCGCTCTTTCTCTCTCTCTCTGCGCTCTCTCTCTCTCTCTGCGCTCTTTCTTTCTTTCTCTCTCTGCGCTCTTTCTCTCTCTCTCTGCGCTCTTTCTCTCTCTCTCTGCGCTCTTTCTTTCTTTCTCTCTGCGCTCTTTCTTTCTCTCTGCGCTCTTACTTTCTCTCTGCGCTCTTTCTTTCTCTCTGCGCTCTTTCTCTCTCTCTCTGCGCTCTTTTTCTCTCTCTCTATGCACTCTTTCTTTCTCAATCTGCGCTCTTTCTTTCTCTCTCTCTCTGCGCTCTTTGTCTCTCTCTGCGCTCTTTCTTTCTCTCTCTGCGCTCTCTCTCTCTCTCTGCGCTCTTTCTTTCTCTATCTCTGCGCTCATTCTTTCTCTATCTCTGCGCTCTTTCTCTCTCTCTGTGCTCTTTCTCTCTCTCTGCGCTCTTTCTCTCTCTCTCTCTCTCTGCGCTCTTTCTTTCTCTCTCACACACAAGGCACAGCTATCTCTCACTCCCTGTCACACACGAGGCACAGCTATCTCTCACTCCCTGTCACACACGAGGCACAGCTATCTCTCACTCTCTGTCATACATGAGGCACAGTTATCTCTCACTCCCTGTCACACACGAGGCACAGCTATCTCTCACTCCCTGTCACACATGAGGCACAGTTATCTCTCCCTCCCTGTCACACACGAGGCACAGTGATCTGTGCTGATTATTGAGTGACAGCTGCTCCGCCTGAAACAAAACTCTCTAATTAAACAGAAGCATCTGGCTCCGCGGAGAGATCCTCGGCCCCTCACTCATTGCCCCGGGGGGCGGCCCGGGGTACGTCAGGCACTGCCACCTGCCAATATGTAACACCAGCATCTAATATAGAGCAGGGCCGAGTATTATTCCTGCAGGGATTCCTCTTCTCGAGACTTAACCCCTTTTGGGGTTACATGTGACATGACTGTGTCATGACTGTTGACTGTGACATGGAGAGATAGCTGTGCATCGTGTGTGTGATAGTGAGAGATTACTGTTCATCGTGTGTGTGTGACAGTGAGAGATAGTTGTGCATCATGTGTGTGACATGGAGAGATAGCTTTGCATCGTGTGTGTGTGATAGTGAGAGATAGCTGTGCATCGTGTGTGTGTGTGTCAGTGAGTGAGAGATAGCTGTGCATCGTGTGTGTGTGACAGGGAGAGATAGCTGTTCATTGTGTGTGTGTGACAGAGAGAGATAGCTGTGCATCGTGTGTGTGATAGTGAGAGATTACTGTTCATCGTGTGTGTGTGTGACAGTGAAAGATAGTTGTGCATCGTGTGTGTGTGACAGGGAGAGATAGCTGTGCATCGTGTGTGTGA